>NC_089844.1:14067172-14367172 GCF_035609145.1 Eleutherodactylus coqui
CCCTGTGTTTTTGGTTTTTGCATTTCCTTAAAGCTGTTGTTTTTGGATTTGCGCCTATTTAATCCTGAGCACAAAAAAATCAATGCAAAGTCCGATTTCCCTGAATGGCATCTGTGCAGAGAGATACCACAGGGTGCTGCTGCCATAAAGCTCCTCATCACCAGCTGGGGGTCAGGGATTTGCAGAGGTCGGGGGACCAGGTCTCTCAGATGGGATAAAGATCAGAGGCCGCGCTGACCAGGTGATGGCCGGCTGAGGATCAGGACTATCTGTCTTTTCATTCACATGATAATGGAGGAACATCTGTTGCCCCCCCTGGGGTCTGTATCTCCTTCACCTGAATAGCATCCCCACCAGGTATCAAAAAAGCCACAGGAAATTAGGGTTTTTCATCTATTCTCAGGCTGGAATGAGAAAATGATCACCTAACAAGAGGACCGGAGAAGTTACTGGTAAAGTTCCCTGCGCTCCGTAGCAGGCGGCCGAAGGGGCATTTACCCCCAGGAAGAACATACAAAAATCACCAAAAATTAGAAGGTTCTGCTTCATTACAAGCAATATGGCCGCCGTTACCGCTTCCACTACTGCGTCACCCGCTTTCCCAGGCTCCTGAGCGACAAATATGATATACCCCTAAACCTAAGGCGCCATTACTGACGAGGGACGAGCTTTTGTTTTGAAGGTAAAAATATTTAAATCACATCCTGAAATCACACAAAATGTGAAATCATTTTAAAAAATGTGATTTTTACACTGGTGACATCTTTCCGTATTTGTATGATAATTGCATGCAATTTTACACAGTGAAGCCCTCACAATTCAGGCATCTGGGAAAGCTGGGTGACGCATTAGCAGAAGGTTTGCAGGGGGTGTCCGGGGTCAGAGAAGCATGACTGCTTCCTTCCAAGCACAGCGCCACCCTTGACTGTGAGCTGTGTCTGGTAATGCATTTTCGCTCCCATTCACTTGGAACTGAGCTGTAATACCACACACAGCCCACAGACAAGGGTGGCGCTGTGTTTCGGAAGAAAGCAGATGCGCAGGGAATACTCAATGTTTCGGTCCGAGAATGCTACACAGTGACGCATGAATACCGCAGTGTCACCTGCGACGTCACATCTAATGATTGTTAATGCGGTTGTGTTGTAACCTGCCATTTATTTGAGATGCATTAATAGCGCGGCGCTCATGTTCCTATGGCTTTACTGCATTTCACGTTATCAGCAGCGAATGTCTCTGATGGGATGCACAGCAGTGCGAATGCTCAGGTACGGCGAAGGCAGGTGGTAATTAGCCCAGCAGGATAATTGACGTGTAGATTGCAGAGGGAACAAATGATGGGGCTCATATTCCTCGCGCTCTTCACCGTCCTCTTTATTCGCTTCTGCTAGCGAACGCCTCACCTGCTTAGTTAAGCTGCTAAGGATACACATTTATCACAATGGAGCCCCTCTGACTGTGCGGGGGGGGGGGGGTGTTCTCTTGTTCTCTCCTTCGAAGACTTTGATATCAGTATTGCAACTTTAAAGTGAGATAACCGGCCTACAAAATCCCACCAAGGAGCCCTAAAGACCCCCACGGTCATGCGAACCTGCCGATAACAGTGAGGCCGCGCCAAACCCTCAAGTCCATGCAGGAGTTGGGGAAAGAGCTGTTGAACAGACCAGCTGTTGGATGTGTGCCAGCAGCTCAACCCAATTGTTACATAGTAACATACATAGTAACATACATAGTAACATACATAGTAGCATACATAGTAACATACATAGTAGCATACATAGTAACATAGTAGGTTAGGCTGAGGGAAGACAATGTCCATCTAGGTCAGCTTGTTGTAACCCCACTCCTTCCTAGTTAATCCAGAGGAAACCTCTGTTGGCCTTCAGTAGGACTGATGACTCCAACTGCATATGTCCCATATAGGTACCAAGAGCCTACGGGTCTCTGTATAAGAGTGTCTCTCTGTAGTCGGCTGCACTACACGTACAGAGCTAATAGTCACAGCCGGCACAGCGCAATTTACAGTGAGCAACGCTGCCATTCCAAGGCAATAATCCATCCCAGGTGTGGAGGGGGGTGGGAATCACTGTAAACCACGGGGGTCTGGGACATGGGACCCCCATGGTTCTATTAGATAGCAGGAGGAAGGGGGGGTTAGTTACACATTTACTACTTGATTTTGTCTTACTACATTTGACCCCATAAACTGGAGGAGTCACTCATGATACTAAACTGGATATAGACAGATAGATAGATAGATAGATAGATAGATAGATATGAGATAGATAGATAGATAGATAGATAGATAGATAGATAGATAGATAGATATGAGATAGATAGATAGATAGATAGATAGATAGATAGATAGATAGGAGATAGATAGATATGAGATAGATAGATAGATAGATAGATAGATAGGAGATAGATAGATATGAGATAGATAGACATGAGATAGATAGATAGATATGAGATAGATAGATAGATAGATAGATAGATAGATAGATATGAGATAGATAGATATGAGATAGATGGATAGATAGATAGATAGAAGATAGATAGATAGATAGATAGATAGATAGATAGATAGATAGATAGATAGATAGATAGATAGGAGATAGATAGATATGGGATAGATAGATATGAGATAGATAGATAGATATGAGATAGATAGATAGATAGATAGATATGAGATAGATAGATAGATATGAGATAGATAGATAGATAGATAGATAGATAGATAGATAGATAGGTAGATAGATATGAGATAGATAGATAGATATGAGATAGATAGATATAAGATAGATAGATAGATATGAGATAGATGGATAGATAGATAGATATGAGATAGATAGATAGATAGATAGATATGAGATAGATAGATAGATATATATGAGATAGATATGAGATAGATAGATATGAGATAGATAGATAAATAGATAGATATGAGATAGATGGATATGAGATAGATAGATATGAGATAGATAGATAGATAGATAGGAGATAGATAGATAGATATGAGATAGATAGATAGATAGATAGATAGATATGAGATAGATAGATATGAGATAGATAGATAGGAGATAGATATGGCATTGATAGATAGATAGATATGAGATAGATAGCAACCAATCACAGTGCAGCTTTCACTTTACCACAGCAGTTTAAGACCAGAAAGCTGCGCTCTGATTGGTTGGTTGGGTAACAAGGACGTCTTACTGTGAGACACTTTGATAAATGAGACCTTATAATGTCTTAAACCTGAATCCCAAAATATCAGCGAGGATGAAACATGATATAAACTGAAATAGCCGGGACGAGAGGGTCAATTTCTTGCCTCCACCGGGTCGGATTTCCGTCACTCCGTAAGTCATGAGGAATGCGCTCGGCGCGGCGCAGGTATTGTTACCAGCCGATTTGTGACAAATAAAGCTGCACATTCCATATGAAGGGCTTCATGGACGAGTATTAATAGAACGTGCAGTGAGATAAAGGAGGGGCGCAGCGGGGCACACATGGGGGGGACACGGTCCCGGGCGCGGACAGCACTGAGCCTCTGCCGCCCGTCAGGCTGGTTCACACCTCGCGCTTTCTGGAGCATTTTCTACTGCTTTTATTTT
This sequence comes from Eleutherodactylus coqui, assembly GCF_035609145.1. NCBI lineage: Eukaryota > Metazoa > Chordata > Amphibia > Anura > Eleutherodactylidae > Eleutherodactylus > Eleutherodactylus coqui. The sequence goes on from NC_089844.1 coordinate 14,070,790, forward strand.
GACAGAACACATTGCGGCCGCGCATTAGCTGTAAGCGCCGTCACACGGGCCGAAGCAACTTCAGTCCGTAAAAACTGCACGGTTTTCACTGAGTGTGTGTTACATGTGTGTTACATGCGTGTTACGTGCGTTGTTGTTGTGTACGGGCTGCTTCACATAGGCATATGTGTCATTGTGCGTGCCCCAGCGCAGTGCGTTTGCGCTATGAATGAGTTTTTTTGTGTGCGGATCGGTGCATTTATTGTATTTTTTGCGCACGCAGCGCTTGTTGACGCCCAGATTTAAAGGGCTCTATAGTCTGATGCGTGTTCACTCATTTCCTGAACGTATACGTAGACATGACTGCGCGATCCGGGTTTGTGAACACGGAACTAAATAAGACTTGCAGGGATCGTCTTTTAGTACGTCGGTCGGTGTAAAACAGACATCTGAGTACACGAACTTAACGCAATGCGCCCGTGCGCTGTCCGTATTGGGGGCGGAGTCAGACGGACGGGAATTTCCCCCCTTAGGCGGCTGTGATAATCACGGATGCGTAATGGGATGAAACGAAATGGCAAACACATGCAGCTGCTCTTCTTTTCTGCACATTGGCGCACCAAAGATCCCCAGAGACGTTTATGGGGGATGCGTAATACGCTGCGCAGTTCAACGTGAAAAAGAACACATCGGTAACTCATTAGGCTAAATAGCCATTTAAATAGGGGCGGAGTTGTGTCCGCGCAAAAAACCACAAGACAGTAGAATGTCCTGTAAAATACACCCATATGTGTGCAAAAAACCAATACGCCCGTGTGAAGCATAAAAAAGACTGGTGGGGCATGTGCCCCGGGTGCAGCCAAGACCCAGAGAGAGGGGGCGCCAGCCCAGCAATGCAACCCCCTAGAGTTTACTTGAAGTGTAGCTGGTACTGCAGGAAAAGGACATTGCAGTTTTGGAGAACGTCTGCAGCGTCGGTTCATCAGTTCTGCCGGCATGCTTCTGGTGTCATTTTAAAGCCAGGATTCTTGACACCTAAAGTTCGTCTGGGGCACTTATAGAATCAGAGGTACAGCTGTTTGAAGTGGGTCGGGAATATTGAATTTACAGCTGTCATCTGTGTATGCAGAGCGGGGGGGGGGGGGTTCAGCAACTGGAAGTTAAGACTGAAGTTTCAGCAGTGGGATGGGTGGGGGGCACCAAACTGATTTTTTGCCCCAGGTAGCAGAAAGCCTAGCTACCTCTAGGGGCAGCGCACTGATGTGAATAAACCCTAAACCTAAAGAGACACAAAACATATAAAGACGCTAAAAACCTAAAAGGAGGCTGAAGCCTAAATGTAAAGAGATACTTAAACCAATCAGAGCCTAAAGGAACACTAGCCCTAAAGTTTACAGTGAAGCTGAATGTGCTCTATTGTTCCCTGTTATCAGCCAGTGCAGGAAATGGAATGACTGACTGTAGTGTTCTTCAGTGGGATTAGGGCCGGAAGCTCTTAAATATGACCTCCGCCCCCCGTGTCACTCACGTGTCTCTGAGGACAAGCGCAGTCAATTACAGCTGTGTGGCGGTATGATGATGGCCGCCTGCATCACCCAGCTTTCCTAGGCGATTTCATGTGCCCTGAAGTGTTTTTATGACCCCATAACTAGACCAATGAGAGAGATAGCTTTGTGGGGGACGGAGGTCGTCTCGGTTGTCACCCAGCTTTCCCATAAATGGATACAACTCAGGCCGATAGCGAGTTGCGCCCAAAATGTGCCCGGGGACGCCCCCACTGCTCATTTGAATGAAACCATTGAAAATAATGGGTCCTTTTAATGCGCGCGTCCCGTCCGTACCGCAGCCGGACAGAAGGCGCGCGTGAAAATCACCCCGTGTGATCGGAGCCTAAAGAACCTAACGGGCTTCACAGAAAGCGTCTTATCAGAGTTTACTTCTCCGGTGCCGAGAATGAGGGGAAGATGAAAGGCTTGTGTCAGGGCTTCGCCTCGCCGCCGACTTCCTGCGCAGCCCTCCTGTCCCCGCGGTTTTCTTTCCTCCATCTCTCTCTCTTTAAGGGAAGAGTTGAGCCTCTCGCTGCCTGGCGGTGTCAGATTAAATACCGAGATGGCGACAGGAAAGAGGCTTGGAGTAAAAACAAAAGACAGGGGGGCGAGATTTATCAGGTTGGCGACGGATCTGCCGGCTCCTCGGACTCCAATCTGCAGAAATCCAAACAGATTTTACGTGACGCGATCCGCCATCGTTAGCGCAGGAGCAGAGATAATTAAGAAATTAGCTTTCTTGATTGTTTGCCTGTTCTCCTGGTGATGAGTAGCTGAATAATGGCGCACGGAGGAAATATTCTATAACTAGTTAACGAGTGTTGTTAAAGATGTAGCAGAGCTCAGCTCGTCAGGTGTAGCAGAGCCGAGTCTGTCGTGTGGCACAGTGTAAGGTCCAGCCACTTAGAAAGTTATCGTAATGTACATAAGGCAGTCCAAGGACACGTTGAGCTCTGCTACATCTAGAGGATCGTCTCCCGGACCTTTTTTTTACTTTTTTGGATGTTGCATGCTGGCCGGGTGACAACACGGACTTCCTGTAAGGGTTAGGGGTCACACAGAGGTGGTGAGTCACGAGTGATGCGCCAAGTATTGAAAAACGTATGAAACAGCGCAGTTTAGGGCAAAATTTTAATCGGGGTTTCCGTACACGAAATATATAAGAATAGCAGCAGAATTAGTGCCACGAAGACCCCGTGATGGTTGCAGCCTCCGCGGAGGTGGTCACCCAGCTTTCCCAAACTCCTGAGCAGCAGATAAGTGTGAAAGTTGTGAGTTCAATCCCCGTGTGGTTCAGGTAGCCTCAGCCTTCCATCCTTCCGAGGTCGGTAAAATGAGCCCCCAGCTTGGTGGTGGTGGGGGGGGGGTGGTAAAAAATTACCTTAAAGCTGCGGAAAAACTTGGCGCTATATTAATAAAGTTGTTTTTGTTTGAGCACATCCTTTCTCCTGTTTTGCTACATAATGGCGCTTTCACAACTACCGGAATATTCGGCCATCACAATCCGCACGTCTAAATGTGGATTTCCACGCCAAATTCTGCCCGTAGACGTTGGTTTCCTTTCACGAGTCCCTCTGGGGGTCCTCGGGGGTCCCGGCTTCAGCGTTCTCTTTTAACTGGAAGGTGTCATCAGAAAATGACCTAATAAATCACATTTTGTGTTAAATATATTTTATATTTAAAGAATTTTTCACAAATCCTGAAAGCCTGCAGTTCTCACCTGAACATGGAGCCTAATGATCGGCTGGTACTTCCTGATGTGCGGGCGTTGCAGCCATCATCTCTCCGACATCACAGGCAGGATTACACTGACAGGTAGACATCCATCTGTAGATAAGGGCCTTTTACACGGGACGCAGATGCCGGACGTGTCGCCCCATCGATGATCGTTCCTGGGCTTTTATACAGGAATGATCCTGGCTCAGTGATGGAGCAGCCCGGGGATCATTCCGGCCCACCCGCCTCCATTCTCAGTAAACAGGCAGTTGTCCGTACGTGATACTTCCTGTTTACACGAGCCGTCACATGTAGAAACTCAACGACAGGAAGCAAAAAAAATTCTTGATGTTCCTTCAGTCGGGGCAACATTTACACGGAACGACCGGGACGCGGCAATCCTAATGATTTATCGGCCCGTGTAAGAGGACCCATATTGGTTGTGCTGCGTCTCTTCCGCCCGGCAGTGAAGGGGTGCCGGTACGCGGCCGCTGGTATGCCACACAGACACTCCTTGGCTCGTGTTACCGGCTCGTAGACGATCCTTAGCTGCACTGTAAATTCATCTCATACCAACACTCTCAGAATTCTATAACTGGACTTCCAAATCTCCACTAATTCCATACATGTTACACGTATGGACGGCGTGATCGCAGCCACCAGACCTTCTGTCCGCCCAAAGGGACATTTTTTTGCCTTTCGCTTTTTTTTTTCTTCTTGCAATCAACGCTTACATGACTTTCTGAGCAAGAAAAACAAAAGATATTGCAGCGGCTGGCAAGGTAAGCGGTGACGGACACGTAAGGTCACCGCCAACAAGTGGGAATGTTTAGGCCTCCTCCGCTGGGTAAACATTCCTGCGCTGACGGCCCAAGATGAAGTATGAGGCTCCCAGTTATTGGATCCGCCAGCGAGGAGGTTAAGACAAGAAAGGAGAAGTTTAATGAGAAACCTCAGTGGCTCCAGGAGTGACGGTCAAGGTGGGTGACCATGGAGGAAGACGGCGCCCATGCCAACCAGATGAGGTCTGGGAAACGAGGGCTCTACTATGTGCGCCCACCAAAGGGCCCCATAGAAGTCTACGGGTGGGTCTGCAAATGTGCACAATAGGCCATGCAAGGAATATAGCGCAAAACCGCATCTGGACCTCATAAGCCATTTAAATTGGTGCAAGAACCCGTGGCTGCGAGCCCAAAAAGTGCAGTAAATGCACCGATACACGTGAAAAAAAAACCTTGCGCAAATATGTTACACAATTTCGTATCCGTCCGTGTGAAGCCACCATGGTACTTATCATTTCCTACGTGGCCATTCTAACTTGGGTATCTGGCAATGGGCCAACAATGGCGCCCCCCTGTGTGCTGCACGCTACATGACACACACACAGGTTGCACTGAAGAGAAGGTTCATGGCAGCAACACCATGGAAGGCCAATCCGGACCGCGCTATGATGGTTCATGTGCGTAGAGGGGTTGTCCAGGATTAGAAAAAAAAATGGCTGCTATCTTCCCAAAAAGACAGCGCCAAACTTGACCGTGGGTTGTGCCTGGAATTGCAGCTCATTTCCATTGAAGCGATGAGGCTGAGCTGCATTACCACATGCAACCTGTGGGAAGGGGTGGCGCTGTTTCTGGAAGAAAGAACAACAATGGGAATCCCTTTAAAGGAGTTGCACCGAGATGACATGTTCTCCCCTATCCACAGCACAGAGGATAACCTGCTATTCATGGAGGTCTCATCGCTGAGACCACCACTAATTTCGAGATTGGAGGTTTCGTGTCCCCCTTGCTTTTCACTGCAGTGACGCTCCATTCACTTTCAAGTGATGCTAACAGTATGACAGCCGCTCGGGTATTTCCATCAGCCCTATCGAAATGAATGGAGCGCCGACCGCGCATGGTCAGCCAGCGCTCCGCTCATTCTGAGGACCCCAGCGGGGTACACTGGAGATCACGGGGGTCTCAGCGGTGAGACCCCCACCAGTCATAGTCATCTCCTGTCTATTGGGAGACCCAGTAATCTTGGTACAGCCCCTTTAATTGAGTAACCCGTTCCGTTATCCCTGTGCTAATAAAACAAGACCCTCCAAGGTCAGAACAGCTGCAGCGCCGCACGTGTCCAAGGTCCGCGGCCGCGGTCATAAGACCCCCTCCCCATATTGGATTCTGCAATGAAACCACCTTGTCCATCTCAGCAATCTGCGGATCGCGCCGTATGGAAGGACCCGGAATGTTCCTTGACGGGAGTATAGGTGGAAACAAGAGTCACACGTTTTGGCTTTTAGCCCGTCCTCCCCTCTTCTCCTAGAAGGGCAGCGCCTCTTGAGCATGACAGACGCTTATCTTAGAGCCAATTACTAGAAGTCGTTACTACCCTGTTTCCCTGAAAATAAGACATAGACAATAAGACACATGATTTTCCAGAATTTTTGAGGATGAAAAATGATTTTTCGGGCTTTTTGAGGATGCTTAAAATATAAGCCCTACTCCAAAATTAAGCCCTGCTAACAGTTAATTAAAAAAGTCAATTTAAATAGTGTCCGGGCAGCTATACAATTAAAAAAGGTAAACCTTTTTGAACAACAATTAATATAAGACACTGTCTTATTTTCGGGGAAACATGGTAGTGTATAATTACTATTAAAGGGGCGGAGCCAGGTTATACAGTTATCTCCTATCCACAGGACTGGGGTGACTATATGATTAGTGGGGGGTCTAAGCTCTGAGACCCTCATCGATCCCAAATGCTTCGGCAGTCTCCGCACTGTCATTGAAGTGTATGGAGCGGTGCTGCGGCTGTGTGACCTTCGCTCCATTCTCTTGGGGACCGACTGGACTGCGGTTCTCGGGATGGTCGGGGTCTCAGCAGTCGGACCCTCACAGATCATAAAATTATCCTCTATCTTGTGGGTAAAAGACAACTTCATAACTTGTCGCAAACTCTTTAATCATGTGACAACTACATACATGTCTCCAACGGACTCGTGTGATTGGTTATTGGGCTGCAGTCATTCAAAACCGTACTGGTCAGCCACAACTGCACTGAACGGCCCCTTTATTAGAGCCCCTGGTCCATTATTACAGCTCCCAGCCCTTTCTTGAAGACCTCAGTCCTTTATTAGACCCCCGGCGCTTCCCTGTACAGAGACTCTCCCCGTCACCCCGGAGCATAAAATCACGTGACAAGTTTTCCGCAGATCAGTTTCAGTGTGAATCCACATTAGATGGGAAAATCCGGCGATCGGCGCGACTTCCAACGAGGCCGATCATCGGTGCTATACTAGCCGGGCCTCACTGCCAACCGCGGGGGAGCGGGTTCTCATGTAATGGTGTGGAGAGTATACTAACAATGGCGCGATCGAGGAAATCATCCAGTGAAAGGGGATCCTGTGGACGGAAACAACTCATCCCTGAAAGGGGTCGGAGGAGGATGTCAGGAATCGTTCTGACCACCAGGCTGCACAGTCAGCTGAATACAACGCTGGAGCTCCAACTAACGTGTCCGAACGCACAACTCGCCGTTCCTCCGCACGGATGGGCCATAACAGCGGGCGACCAGTTCCAGCGCCATTGTGTCTAAGAGAAACAGAAAGACTCCAGCGGGCAAAAGAGCGCAAAACTTGTATCACTGAGCAGCAGGAAAACATCTCCTGGTCAGATGGAGCCAGATTTATGTGCTGATGGAGGTCAGAATTTGGTGCAAGCAGCATGAATCGCTGACCCCTTCCTGTCAGCCGGTCAGAACATGTCAGCACCGTCATCTAATCTGCGGCAACTACAAGACCAAATGGAACCTACGCCACAACGAACTGATGCCGTTCTGAAGGTCGAAGGAGCCCAACGCTGGGGGGTAATAAAGGGGCGGTCATTGTAGATCAGATGCCCCCTACTTATGGTCTCTATGCTGCCATTACCCATCAGCCCTCACTGCTCGCTATCCCGCCTAGTGGATGACAACGTCTTCACCGTCTTAAGATTTGCTGTTCACTCTGACAGCGACTGAAGGCATCAACTTATGACAGGCTGGGATGCGCTGACTCCGGTCCCCCGCGCCGCCGCCGCCGCCGCTCGCACGTCGCGGACTCATTAGACAATTAGCCTAAAAACCTGCAACGATTTTAGCGGCAGAGATTGTTCTCTTGCGGAGCCTCCGGATCGGCGTCCCGCGCCGCCTCACCTGACTCAGCCGCTCGCAGAAATCAAATTGAGTCAGAGATAAGAGCTAATCATTTGTCAGTGCGAGCAGCAATCCCCGGAATCACAGGGAGACCCCGCCGCTTCCATCGCAGGTCTGTCAGATTGCCGGGAATTACATTCCGCCGCGACTCTAACCTCTGCACTCCGATTGTTAACAACAAGGAGCCCCAGTCTATCAAAACATGATATCCCACCGCCTGGAGTAGCGCTACTCGCGCAGCAGAGCTCAGTTTGTCATTTGGCACAACGCATCTTATGCTACCTGTCGTGTTTAACCCCTTACTGACGCCGTGATGAGTTTTGGGGGGTTTTCAAAAGCCATAACTTTTTTATTTTTCCATTGGCGCGGCGTGTTTGATTTTGGCGTGACGCGTCGTAGTTCTTAATGGCGCCATTATTTGGGTACATATCATGTATTGTAAATGTTTTTAGAGGGCCGGGAGAGAAAGCATCCGTTCCGCCATTGCTTTTTTTTTTCTAACAGCGTTAATCCTGCAGCATAAGTGACTCGATACGTTTTTTTCTGCGGATCGGTGCGATTACGAAAATACCACAATTGCGTATATATATATATATTTTTTAGGTTTTTCCACTTTTGCACAATAAGCCCCTTATCTTTGTGATATTTCGATTTCCCGTGGGCGGAGCTCTGCGGACGCTGGTTTTTAGCGGTCGCTTTTATTGCTACTATTCTACATACGGCTTTTTTTATCACTTTTATTGCATTTTTGGGAAAGCGTTTTCTTGATTTTTTTCGTAGCGCTCGCCATGCAGGATAAAAAGTGAGTTCGATTGATGGTACGAGTCCGGACAATAAATTCCTGTAGTGATTGCCGGCCACGGCAAACCCGAACGCCATCTGCGATTACATAGTGGAGGGCCGATGACATCACAAAGGGAGCGTAATGCCTCCGCGAACTCGTTATATGCTGCGATCAACATGGATTGTGGCGTGTAAGGGGTTAACAGCAGGGAGCGGCGCTCTCACCGATCCCTGCTGTTGCAGCCGGAGACCAGCTGTCGGTCACAGCCGGCTCACGCTGCGGATGGCGCCGGCCAGAATGTAAACTTCCACACTCGCCCCACGCCTCTGTACAGGTATAGAAGGGGTTAACGCGGAATTCCCATTTTAAAGAGTTTTTAGACAGTAAAAAAAATCGTGAAATTGAAAAAAAAAAACATTTGGTCTAAACGTCTGAACGGCGAACGCTAATCGGTCCCTTTTTGTACGTTGTTTGTGTCCTGTAGACCATGGTTGGCCCGCTCAGCGATCGTTTGGCGTAGGCGGCGCTCGCTTCGTCGCTCTCAGTCACTGCAGATGGGAACGATTTCTCATTTAAAAGAACCAACATTGTATCTGCGGGTGTAAACCGGCTGCGCGAGAGCGGACCAGCGAACGATGACGTCACTCGCATGTTAATGGGCTCATCTGAAGGACCCGTATGCAGTGATGGCATAGCGGTAACATGGGGGGCTTCTGCCGCTGATCCTGGGAATGAAGGGGCTGCAGATCTGATTCACAGTTTTTTCCCGCACAGCGCCTCCTCCATCCACCAGGTTGTGCAGGGAACTGCAGCGCAGCTCTATTCATGTGAACGGTCCCTGCACAGTCAGATTGCCAGAGGCACCAGACTGTGGAGGGACAGAAGGTTAGTGAGGGTCCCGGAGGTCAGCCCCCCACCGATCATACAGCGCTGGCAGATACGAGAAGGATGAGGTCCGCTCACGTCAGCGTTAGGGGTTCCTTTCTGAATAACGCTAAAAAACGGAAGAACGAAATAGCGCTGCGCCGAGCATTAGTCGTCATGTAGAATGTTGAATGGCTGGAGGAGAAGCGGACAGACCCCTTATAGTCAGAGCGGTTTGGTTCCATCATACGACCGTTCCGCTCCGCCAGCGGCCGTCGTTCTCCTGCTGCCATAACAAATAAGAAAAACGGAATCCAGAGCGCCGGTGTGAAAGCGGCCCAAGAACCTTTCCTTAAAGGGGTCTTCTGGGGACAGGACAGTTTTTCAAGTTTTCAGCCGTCCATTGCATGGGCAAAAGCTGATAGATCCGTTGGGGTCTGAAGACTGGGACCCCCTACTGATCCCAAGGCTGGGGGGATCTTGTTCCCCTACGCCTTCTTACTTCCGGGAAGCTTCTCAATGAAAAGAGCGCTGGCTGAGCATCCACAGCCACAACCGCAGTGCTGTCAGTGAATGGAGCGCCGGCCGCGCATCCACAGCCACAACCACAGTGCTGTCAGTGAATAGAGCGCCGGCCGCGCATCCACAGCCACAACCGCAGTGCTGTCAGTGAATGGAGCGCCGGCCGCGCATCCACAGCCACAACCACAGTGCTGTCAGTGAATAGAGCGCCGGCCGCGCATCCACAGCCACAACCGCAGTGCTGTCAGTGAATGGAGCGCCGGCCGCTCATGCTCATGCATCGCTCAATTCATTTAATTTACATACTCACCCTACACTACTATACATATACATGGTGTTTACACACTCACTGCACACTTATATATATGGTGTTTACACACTCGCCCCACACTTGTATACATATATATATAGTGTTTACACACTCGCCCCGTGCATGTATACATATATATGTAGTGTTTACACACTCGCCCCACACTTGTATACATATATATGTAGTGTTTACACACTCACCCTACACTTGTATACATATATATATTGTTTACACACTTGCCCCACACTTGTATACATATATATGTAGTGTTTACACACTTGCCCCACACTTGTATACATATATATGTAGTGTTTACACACTCGCCCCACACTTGTATACATATATGTAGTGTTTACACACTCGCCCCGTGCTTGTATACATATATATGTAGTGTTTACACACTCGCCCCACACTTGTATACATATATGTAGTGTTTACACACTCACCCCACACTTGTATACATATATATATATATAGTGTTTACACACTCGCCCCACACTTGTATACATATATATATATAGTGTTTACACACTCGCCCCAAACTTGTATACATATATATGTAGTGTTTACACACTCGCCCCACACTTGTATACATATATATGTGGTGTTTACACACTCGCCCCACACTTGTATACATATATGTAGTGTTTACACACTCGCCCCACACTTGTATACATATATATGTAGTGTTTACACACTCGCGCCACACTTGTATACATATATATGTAGTGTTTACACACTCACCCTACACTTGTATACATATATATATTGTTTACACACTCGCCCCACACTTGCATACATATATATATTGTTTACACACTCGCCCCACACTTGTATACATATATATAGTGTTTACACACTCGCCCCACACTTGTATACATATATGTAGTGTTTACACACTCGCCCCACACTTGTATACATATATATGTAGTGTTTACACACTCGCCCCACACTTGTATACATATATATAGTGTTTACACACTCGCCCCGTGCTTGTATACATATATATGTAGTGTTTACACACTCGCCCCACACTTGTATACATATATATGTAGTGTTTACACACTCACCCTACACTTGCATACATATATATATTGTTTACACACTCGCCCCACACTTGTATACATATATATGTAGTGTTTACACACTCGCCCCACACTTGTATACATATATATGGTGTTTACACACTCCCCCCACACTTGTATACATATATATGTGGTGTTTACACACTCGCCCCACACTTGTATACATATATATAGTGTTTGCACACTCACCCCACACTTGTATACATATATATATATATAGTGTTTACACACTCGCCCCACACTTGTATACATATATATGTAGTGTTTACACACTCGCCCCACACTTGTATACATATATGTAGTGTTTACACACTCGCCCCACACTTGTATACATATATATGTAGTGTTTACACACTCACCCTACACTTGCATACATATATATATTGTTTACACACTCGCCCCACACTTGTATACATATATATAGTGTTTACACACTCGCCCCACACTTGTATACATATATGTAGTGTTTACACACTCGCCCCACACTTGTATACATATATATGTAGTGTTTACACACTCGCCCCACACTTGTATACATATATATAGTGTTTACACACTCGCCCCACACTTGTATACATATATATGTAGTGTTTACACACTCGCCCCACACTTGTATACATATATATATAGTGTTTACACACTCGCCCCACACTTGTATACATATATATATAGTGTTTACACACACGCCCCACACTTGTATACATATATATATAGTGTTTACACACTCGCCCCACACTTGAATACATATATATATAGTGTTTACACACTCACCCCACACTCGTATACATATATATAGTGTTTACACACTCGCCCCACACTTGTATACATATATATATATATAGTGTTGACACACTCGCCCCACACTTGTATACATATATATAGTGTTTACACACTCGCCCCACACTTGTATACATATATATGGTGTTTACACACTCCCCCCACACTTGTATACATATATATAGTGTTTACACACTCGCCCCACACTTGAATACATATATATATAGTGTTTACACACTCGCCCCACACTTGTATACATATATATAGTGTTTACACACTCGCCCCACACTTGTATACATATATATATATAGTGTTGACACACTCGCCCCACACTTGTATACATATATATAGTGTTTACACACTCGCCCCACACTTGTATACATATATATGGTGTTTACACACTCCCCCCACACTTGTATACATATATATGGTGTTTACACACTCGCCCCACACTTGTATACATATATATGTAGTGTTTACACACTCGCCCCACACTTGTATACATATATATGTGGTGTTTACACACTCGCCCCACACTTGTACACATATATATGTAGTGTTTACACACTCGCCCCACACTTGTATACATATATATAGTGTTTACACACTCACCCCACACTTGTATACATATATATATGGTGTTTACACACTCGCCCCACACTTGAATACATATATATATAGTGTTTACACACTCGCCCCACACTTGTATACATATATATATAGTGTTTACACACTCACCCCACACTCGTATACATATATATAGTGTTTACACACTCACCCCACACTTGTATACATATATATATGGTGTTTACACACTCGCCCCACACTTGAATACATATATATATAGTGTTTACACACTCGCCCCACACTTGTATACATATATATATGGTGTTTACACACTCGCCCCACACTTGTACACATATATATGTAGTGTTTACACACTCATCCCAAACCTGTATACGTATATATGTAATGTTTGCACGCTCAACCCACACTTGTATACATATATATGGTGTATACACACTCGCCCCACACTTGTATACATATATATATAGTGTTTACACACTCGCCCCACACTTGTATACATATATATATATAGTGTTTACAAACTCGCCCCACACTTGTATACATATATGTAGTGTTTACACACTCGCCCCACACTTGTATACATATATATATATAGTGTTTACAAACTCGCCCCACACTTGTATACATATATATAGTGTTTACACACTCGCCCCACACTTGTATACATATATATAGTGTTTACACACCCGCCCCACACTTGTATACATATATATAGTGTTTACACACTCGCCCCACACTTGTATACATATATATGTAGTGTTTACACACTCGCCCCGCACTTGTATACATATATATGTAGTGTTTACACACTCCCCCCACACTTGTATACATATATATAGTGTTTACACACTCGCCCCACACTTGTACACATATATATGTAGTGTTTACACACTCGCCCCACACTTGTATACATATATATGTAGTGTTTACACACTCGCCCCACACTTGTATACATATATATGTAGTGTATACACACTTGCCGCACACTTGTATACATATATATGTAGCGTTTACACACTTGCCCCACACCTGTATACATATATATGTAGTGTTTACACACTCTCCCCACACTTGTATACATATATGTAGTGTTTACACACTCGCCCCACACTTGTATACATATATGTAGTGTATACACACTTGCCGCACACTTGTATACATATATATGGTGTTTACACACTCATCCCAAACCTGTATACGTATATATGTAATGTTTGCACGCTCAACCCACACTTGTATACATATATATGGTGTATACACACTTGCCCCACACCTGTATACATATATATGTAGTGTTTACACACTCACCCCACACTTGTATACATATATATATATAGTGTTTACACTCGCCCCACACCTGTATACATATATATGTAGTGTTTGCACACTCGCCCCGCGCTTGTATACATATATGTAGTGTTTACACACTCGCCCCACACTTGTATACATATATATGTAATGTTTTCACACTCGCCCCACACTTGTATACATATATATGTAGTGTTTACACACTCGCCCCACACTTGTACACATATATATGTAGTGTTTACACACTCGCCCCACACTTGTATACATATATATGTAGTGTTTTCACACTCGCCCCACACTTGTATACATATATATATATAGTGTTTGCACACTCGCCCCGTGCTTGTATATATATATAGTGTTTACACACTCGCCCCACACTTGTATCCATATATATGTAATGTTTACACACTCACCCCACACTTGTATACATATATATGGTGTATACACACTCGCCCCACACTTGTATACATATATATGTAATGTTTTCACACTCACCCCACACTTGTATACATATATATGGTGTTTACACACTCACCCCACACTTGTATACATATATATAGTGTTTACACACTCGCCCCACACTTGTATACATATATATATGGTGTTTTCACACTCCCCCCACACTTGTATACATATATATGTAGTGTTTACACACTCGCCCCACACTTGTATACATATATATATAGTGTTTACACACTTGCCCCACACTTGTATACATATATATAGTGTTTACACACTCGCCCCACACTTGTATCCATATATATGTAATGTTTACACACTCACCCCACACTTGTATACATATATATGGTGTATACACACTCGCCCCACACTTGTATACATATATATGTAATGTTTTCACACTCACCCCACACTTGTATACATATATATGGTGTTTACACACTCCCCCCACACTTGTATACATATATATGGTGTTTACACACTCACCCCACACTTGTATACATATATATGTAGTGTTTACACACTCACCCCACACTTGTATACATATATATGGTGTTTACACACTCGCCCCACACTTGTATACATATATATGGTGTTTACACACTCACCCCACACTTGTATACATATATATGTAGTGTTTACACACTCACCCCACACCTGTATACATATATATGTAGTGTTTACACACTCACCCCACACTTGTATACATATATATAAAGTGTTTACACACTCGCCCCACACTTGTATACATATATATAGTGTTTACACACTCGCCCCACACCTGTATACATATATATATATAGTGTTCGCACTCTTCCATACAATCGCAGGCCCTTGCAGATAATTTCCTCTGCTTTTCTGTATGCCTTCATGTTTGACCCATTTGCTAATTCATGCAAATCAGCAGTGACAAGTACGGCGCAGCCAGAAAACGGAATATCCTGAGAGAGCGACTTCTCACCTCCTCGCCACAATATCAGCCGGGATTCGCATCCGACGGTCATTAAGAAAGAAAGCGAAGAAAGCTCCAAACACACCATGGAAAGTATGTGCCCCCCAGATACACAGGACCATGCCATCCACTCCGCCGTCAGCGGGGTTGTGGTTATACACACGTCCCTACAGGCGGCTACCAGAAAAATCGGACACTGCGTGGTTTACGTTTTTTCCCAATTGGACTCAATGTGTGACAAATGGCGCTGCCTATCTCTGTAGTGTATCCCTGCGCAGGTATACGGCGGGGATCCGCCACACGTAGGTCTTCAACAAAAGGCTGCGCGCTCCGGGGCTCAAACACACGAGCGTGATAATCGCGCCCGCTTAACGGGACAAAACCAAACCGCTGATTACAATGGATTTCTACCTGCCGCTCCTGTCTTACCGCTTGTTTTCTCAAACTCCTGAACTATGGCGCAGAGTGTGAATGACCAAAGGCAGAAAAAAACCTTGTCCGTGCGCAACCGCCCTGCGTGCGCAAGTACAATACAAATCGACCTCATCGAACCTTGTGAAGTGGGCGCAATTGTGCCCATGGTCCTCTGAATGAGCCCTTATCATGATGTGTCATGAGGTTCAGCCCTGTCTGATGTAGCAGAGCACAGTCTGTCATTCACTGTACCTCCCAGCAATCACATCATAGAGCTGAGTTTGCAATGTGGTATAACGGAGCTGGACTGGTCAGATGCAGCAGAGCCCACTTTGTTTGGTTCACCTTGTTGTGATGTAAGAGCTAAACTTGCCCTTTGGCTCATGTTATGATGACGTCACAGAGCTGAGTGTGTCGTTTGGTCCATCTTGTGATGTAACAGTGCCGTTCATGCACAACTACGCTCCGTAGCGGCGAGCATACAGCCATGTGAAAACGCCCTTATGCATATAAAAAAGATTTGCGTAATACGATGCGCTATGTGAATGAGCCCTGCGTTTGGTTTACCCCTCTCTGTGCTAGCAGAGTACAGTTTATCATTTACTGCACCTCCCAGTTATTTAAATATAGCAATTGCGATCTAGTAAAGCTGAGTTTGTCATTTGGCTCATCTTGCTGCGATGCAGCAGAGTTGAGCCTGCTATTTAGATCACTTTGCTTGATGTAGTTGAGCTGTGTATGTCATTTGATTCAGCTCGGATCTGGCTTCTTTTGCTAGGATTGCAGGTAAACGTTCACCATTATGTTAAGCGAGCGCCTTTCATCTACGCACAGTGACCTCTGCCCAAAACGAAAAGAAGGAACCAAAAAGTGTCCGTGTGTCAGCGCCATCTGGTCGCATCCACCACATCTGTACGTGTTCACATTTTGCAGGCTGTGATAGTGTCACCTATCAGCGTGGCCTCTTTGCAACCCCATCCTGTTCTCGTGTTATCGGGCGCCAAACTTGCAGGGTATTTAAAACACGTTCAGAGAAACGGAGGCTTCTCTGAAATTTAATCAGGCGGCTCTTGGAAGGAAAAAAAAGATGAAGAAGAAAAACCAAAGACATCAGTGGGAAAGTCTGCGATTTCTCAGGTTTAACTAAATAATTGATGCCTACATTCACTTTGGCGTGATGAAGCAATTTTAGCCTTTAAAACCCACAACTACTCAGGAGGGAAAACGCCGAGTTCCTGCGACTTAAATAATTCAAACATCCAGGTGGAAGTGCTTGCAGCAGCCTTCCCCTCCAAGACAAAGGCAGCGAGACGCGGAGAACGCAAATGAGCTAACAATCAGACCGCGCACTGATACAAAGTATCAACCTTGTGCGCCGAGGAAATCCTGGAAATTAGTCTTTTTTCCCTTTACCGGAACAGAGCAGATAGCCGCTTATCTCCCCAAACTCCTGGGAATCCTCTCCCAGATCCTCACACACTGCACAGGAAGCTCAGCACTTCTGCTCCACTATATCGCTGGTTACATTGTATTCTCTCAGGAAATAAATAAATACCCCCAGGTAAATGTAACTTTTTGTTTATTTTTACTTATTTGTTACATTTTTGTGTTTCTACCAGCAGATCTATTAAATATCTATATAAAAAGGGCAAAGAATGTAAAACAAGTCGCTGGACGTCTTGGAATTTGGTCTCTGGGGAGAGAAGCTCTGAGCTGAGTGTGTGAGACGGTCCCGGGGAAAGGTTACGTCCGGCGTCTTGTATTTATTTTTCCGTAAAGAGGTAAAAAGAGGAAGTGAAGCTGTAAAAATGAGTATCAATGCAGAGGAAGAAGAATAACTGTGACTGTAATCAATGACTGTGATAGTGACCAGTATTTAGAGTGAGGCGGCCGCGCTCTAATAGCGACTGCGGCAAGAATAAACGTTCATCTACCATAATGTACATTAAAGGACGATCCATCGTAATAATGATGGTTGTAATGGCAACAATGGCCCCTAATCTGTAGTAATAACGACTAGGTCGCCTTTACACGGGCCATCTGCTTTTATGCTGGCCGAAAAAACACGTGCTCAGAAAAAAGGCGCGATCGAGTCGCGGCCAAAATTAACATTTTCTTGCCCGTTCACATGATTTCCTGCGGTCAGCGTAAATCATCAGCCGGGCTTCTAATGCCTAAATGGAGGCATCTGTAATGTTTTCGCAGAGCTGCACGCTGCTAAATCCCTCCCCCTCCCTTTTTGTTCAGCTCTCATAGCAGTCTATGGGAGCCGCCAGCGTATATCGGCTGAAAGATAGGGCAAGACCTGCCTTTTATGGCCACGTTTAAAATCCATCCCCGTATTCGGTCACGGATGTTCGATTTTTTTTTCGGTGCAAGGTTTTTACGTGGCTAACACTCGGATATCTGAATAAATGCGCTGGAATCCAAAGCTTCAGATGGGCGCCATTTTTTTGTCACGGCTGAATTCGCTAGGTAAAAACGCTCGTGTGAATAAGGCCTTAATCTGTACGCCGGGTAACTCCCTCCCCCTCCAATTTTTCCAGCTTCCTTAGAAGTCTATGTGAGTTTCCTGCGTATTTTGGAAAAAGATAGGGCAAGACCTATCTATTAACACAGTGTAAAAAATCAGCGACCGGAAACGGTTGCACATGTGCTATTTTTCCCGGCGCAATTTTTTTAAATGCCCAAAATTCGTTCTTCTGAATTGGAATCTGATGTTTCATGCGGTCGTGATGTTTTGGGGTTTTTTGCGGCTAAATACCAGCGTAAAAAGTCAGAGTGAGTAAGTAAGGGCGTAGGCCTCCCATAGACTCCTGGGGAGCCGGCCGGCAAAGGGAGGGGGCAGGAGGGGGAGTGGCATCCTTGCGAATACTAGCTCGCGGCCACTATTCATTCACACGATTTAGCTCCCCAATAGCTGTGGTGTTGTAGCGCTATTATCTGAGCGTTAGACTGGGGGTCCTGTGAAAGAGACCTTGGGACTTATTCTCACCAGCATATATCAGCCCCCATTTTCACGTCCGCCGGCCGATATATGCATCAGATCACACAAGTGTATACCTGCGGGGTAAAAGCGCCCAGACGGCATATATAGATAGTTCTGGAATTATCTTTGTGCCTGGAATACGTCGGCCGCTGCATAGATTCCTATGGAGCCAATAACAGTGAGGGAGGTGGGAGGGAGTTCAGTTTTAAACTCCCTCTCCCTTCTGACTGTTTGCAATGGGAGGGGGCGGGAAGGGGGCAGAGCCAAACTCTCATTGCTGGGTGCAGACAAGGGGAGGGGAGGGTCCCGCACACTCCCATTGCAAACAGTCGGAGGGAAGGAGAGAGGAGGTGAGCAGTGAGGGGGAGGGAAGGGGAGGCAACAGCATTGCGGCATAGGTGTATATGCGCCAGGCCTGTGCCATCTGAATGGGCCCACAAATGTTAGATTTGTGCGCCCGTTAAAGCGTTTTTACGGCGCCGGTGGGCGCACGTAAAAACGCCTACGCTCGTGGAAAAGAGCCCTCAATTTGTAAAATTGACCTTTAATCTGTAATAATGACCTTTAGCCCATAATAATCACTAATAATCTGTAATAACGGGCATTCCATTAGCAACAATCTGTGATAATGACTATTAATAATAACAATTTGTAATCTGTTATTACGGCTATTAATTCCCGATAACGACTCCTGATATACAATAATCGCTATTAATTTGCAATAATGACTAATAATCTGTAATTAGGACTATTTATATTCCATAATTCCCAATATTCTGTAATAATAACTATAAACTAATATGAAATAATGGCCACTAATTAGATATCTAATGACTGTTAATCTATACTATACAATGGATTGAGTGCGTAATAAAGATCAGCAATCTCTAATAGGGACTATTCATTAGCAGTCATGGCCAGTAACCTGTAGATATAGCTAATGGTATGTAATAAGGACTATCAGTCTGCAGTCCTCACCACTAATCTGGAGTATTGAGCATTAGATAATAATGTAATAAGGACATTTAATTGGTAAGAAGTGTTAATAGTCATGAAGTAGAGCAGATGGAAGACGCTGCGCGGCATTATAAGCTGCTCCTGGTTTACCTTCACTCCGGTCGGGGTGCAGTACAGTTCTTCAGGTGTCAGATAGGGTTAGTAATCCGTATGTAGTGATACCTCGCACATGTATCTGCACTGTGTAATAACTAACTGCATCCGGCAGAGCAGTCGGTGAAGACTCATAAGGACACATCAATTCATTCTTTCCTTTCTAGACGTCACCTACACATAACAAATCCTCTGATGAGAGGTGACACACATCGCGGGATTCCCCCACAACCTGTAATCTGACCCGTCCTTTGACTCAATGTCCCCCTAACCCATAAATTGTAGAATTAATAAGGGGGGAATTTGCTCTACACCCCCCATGGAGTCGGTGTGTTTCGGGCATGGGGAAGTCTTCAAAGTATATTCTAAATTTACTTTGTAGCGAAACTTGAACACCAAACCGTTGGTGTAATAACCCCCATAGGCCTGACGTCCGTGGAAAATGCAGTAAAGAAGTGATCGGCTCCCTGTAGGTGGGTTGATTACGCCACTATAGCATAAACTATACACAAAGAGAATACAAGCCCACATAGATCGGATAGTATGAAGTCTGTGTACAATAGATGATGGGGGAGATCTCTGTACTGACCCCTGATATATCTATACATAGTTATTAGAGCGCCCCCTTGTTACAGTCTTGGGTATTATAGATGATGGGAGAGATCTCTGTACTGACCCTGATATATCTATACATGGTTATTAGAGCGCCCCCTTGTTACAGTCCTGGGTATAATAGATGATAGGAGAGATCTCTGTACTGACCCCTGATATATTATACATAGTTATTAGAGCGCCCCCTTGTTACAGTCCTGGGTATAATAGAGGATAGGAGAGATCTCTGTACTGACCCCTGATATATTATGCATAGTTATTAGAGCGCCCCCCTTGTTACAGTCCTGGGTATTATAGATGATGGGAGAGATCTCTGTACTGACCCTGATATATTATACATAGTTATTAGAGCGCCCCCTTGTTACAGTCCTGGGTATTATAGATGATGGGAGAGATCTCTGTACTGACCCTGATATATTATACATAGTTATTAGAGCGCCCCCTTGTTACAGTCCTGGGTATAATAGATGATGGGAGAGATCTCTGTACTGATCCCTGATATATCTATACATAGTTATTAGAGCGCCCCCTTGTTACAGTCCTAGGTATAATAGATGATAGGAGAGATCTCTGTACTGACCCCTGATATATTATACATAGTTATTAGAGCGCCCCCTTGTTACAGTCCTGGGTATAATAGATGATAGGAGAGATCTCTGTACTGACCCCTGATATATTATACATAGTTATTAGAGCGCCCCCTTGTTACAGTCTTGGGTATTATAGATGATGGGAGAGATCTCTGTACTCACCCCTGATATATTATACATAGTTATTAGAGCACCCCCTTGTTACAGTCCTGGGTATTATAGATGATGGGAGAGATCTCTGTACTGACCCTGATATATTATACATAGTTATTAGAGCACCCCCTTGTTACAGTCCTGGGTATTATAGATGATGGGAGAGATCTCTGTACTGACCCTGATATATCTATACATAGTTATTAGAGCGCCCCCTTGTTACTGTCCTGGGTATAATAGATGATGGGAGAGATCTCTGTACTGACCCCTGATATATTATACATAGTTATTAGAGCGCCCCCTTGTTACAGTCCTGGGTATAATAGATGATGGGAGAGATGCGGGGGTCTCACTGCTGAGACTCCTGTCAATCTTGACATCTGGATTTCTTCCCTCGCAGTGACATCACTGTAAATGTAGTGCTGGCCGAACATGTTGGCTTAGCGCACCATTTAATTCAGTAGAGCGGACAGAAATACCTGAGCGTGTCAGGTATCTCAGCAGTCCCTCCGAAAGTGAACAGAACACTAGTGCGTTTATGCGACCAGCGATCCTTTCGGTCTCCTCCCCACTGTGGGTGGTGCTGTAACCCCACAATGGGGATGACGAGGGACACAAGACACCCATTCTCCATATCGGGGGTGAGACCCCCAACGGGTCAGCAAGTTATCCCCTATTCTGCGGATAGGGAATAACTGGCAATGGTGGTACAACCCCTTTAATGCTATGGGTCCTGGGTTCGAATCCGATCAAGAGCACCAACTTCTTCCTGACTGTGGCTCCTCCTACATTTCAAAAACATTCCACTATAGTGCCTCATATGTAAGTCATGTCTATGAGTGAGATAGAGATTAGATGGTAAGCTCCATGGCCAGGCCTGATCTAGAAGTCTACAGCTCAACAATTCCCTCTCCATCGATGCCACAACATTGCAGTCAGCGCCAGAAACGGGTTCATTTTCCCAAGACGTCTGCCAACGGCACGCCATGAAGTGTGTGTTGTTCTCCGTCTTCCCTGTATCAGTCTTCTCCAATAGCGGGATTTCTCGAGCCGTGTAACAAACATTCCTTCCTATACGGAGCAGATTGCAACCCTTTGTCTAATTAGAACTCTTGCAGATACAAAAGAAACTGTCATTTTGATAGAGCAAAAACAATCTGTCTGCCAAGAAACGTCGAAGTATAATTCTTAAAGGGAGAAAAAATAATAATCCATCTCGCCGTCGAACGCGCTATTTTGTTTGATATACTGTCTTATTGGAAGCCTAATTTGCTTTCAGCTGGAGAAACAACATGTAACATACGTTTTTGTGATTAATTTTCTTGGAAATATGAGTAATTAGAGCGAGTGGACCATTTCCATGGATGGATTATTAAGTTTGCAATAAATGCTGCACATTTTTCCTCTCGCTCTTTCTTTGCCTTGAAGTTTTATTGCAGCAGTGACAGACCCTTGAGTGTGCAGTCTGGGCTGGAGCGCCATGTGAGCTATGGGAGTTCATTACTCAAGGTAAGCTCTCCCGGGCCCCCACGGGGCCAGAAGGCATTAGCCGTATGTTCTAACACAATTACAAAAATCAATAAGCAGGAACCCCCCACCTGAGCTACGACCCCGGCGCTAAATTTTACATACTATAATAATGCATATCAATTTTCACCACCCACCGTACATGCCCTCCAACCAACAGGGAGACCGCTGTGTCAGACTTGTTTATCCTGGTGGGGCGTGCAGATGCCAGCTTTACTGCATCATTGTCAGTTTTGCTCCTTCCTTAAGCGTTTAAGGATCTGGTTGTACCTCCACGCTGCTAGACAAATGCGGAATACTGGCCTGGGTGGCTACGAAAATGTGCAAGATGATGACGATGGGGTTCGAGGATCAGATCGCGGTCAATAAAAGGGACTTAGAGTTAAAGGGCCAGTAACTTTTCAGACAACTTCTGCTCTTCTACTGGCTTGGGTTCTTCTCATCATTTACATAATCTGCTCGCATTAAAAATGTTGTTGCTTTACTGCAGTTAATCACATTTGAAGTGGCTGGCAGTAGGGGTCTCCCTTCCAGTTTCTATGCAATATAAATATAGATATAGAGTTTCTATAGTGATAAGGATATAGGGACATTTTCATAGCAACAGGGAAGGGACTATCTTCCCATACACTTACAGGCTGCAGGCTGACAGATCTGCAGACACCATGATAAGGAGCTCCACAGTTTCCCTCTCTCCTGTTGTTACAGTATGTGGGTATGTCTGTGGGCACACATTATTGTGGGTTTACTAACCATTTGGCCAGAATGTCTCTGAATGCCTGATAGTCCTGGGAAAGCAAAGGGGCGGGCATTCAAATACTGTCTCCCTGATGATTGGACCAGAGACAGTGCAATGCAGCATGGGAAATAAGGGCAAGGAAGTCAGGACAGGGAACTACTGGCAGAATGCTAGGCTTGTTACACACCCCCTGCCTTATACTGGATTGCAAACAGCAGAGCAACAGGAAAAGGGAAGACCACTTTAAAATCAGAATTTACAGACATGAAACGGTGAAAACAGCAGCAAATGAAGGTAAGGAGAACCTGGGGTGTTGCCGAAAACTTGTTGAAAACTCAGGTACATTAGAACTTGCCATTCCATTTTAGTGCTAAAAGTCCTTCTTATGGAAGCATATGCAGTCACCACATCTGCTTCATTGTAGATGGCAAGTTTACTTAAAGGGGTTGTGCAATTATGCACAACCCATTTGAAAATGTGGGGTGACTAGCAGATTCCCCTGAGATCCACTCTCAGCACCCTAGCAAATAGCTGTTTTGCTGGGGGAAGACACGCCACCTTGGCATTTCCCCTGCAGCGGTCGCTGTAAGGGAAATGTAGTACTACACGATAGCATTAGGTCCACCAGGACAGGAGCCGCTCTTACTGGAAAGCTCCCCATTCTGGGACATGGAAGGGGTCTCCAATGGGAAACCTTGCTCAATGGTGGTGTTTCCCAACCTTTTTTGGCTCGTGGCATACCTCATCAATAAATGTTCTCCCTATTCCTGAAGATGTTCCCCTTGCAAACTCTTAGACATATCTAAAGCTGGCCATGAACATTAGATCATTGCCTGACAAACTAAAATCAGCAAGACTTATTGGGTGTCCCAAACTTTTGCCATCGGGGAAAAAAAAAATGAAGCCACTAGTTTTTAACATGGCCGATCCTTTTGTTTGCAGAGGCTACAGTCAGGGGTGTCTGGCAATGGCTTACTTCACTCTCCTAATTGGGGCCAAGCTGAGCTAAATGTCTATGGGGGAGGAATAGCTCCTTAAGCTGACCATTGTCTGAGGTGTAGGTAACAAAGAAGAGGCTTTGTCAGCACATAGAGGTGCAAAACATAAAAGAAATTTATTACCAAACCACAATAAAATGTAGCGACGTTTCGACCACAAGGCCTTTCTCAAGAGCTTAACAAAAGGCCTTGTGGTCGAAACGTCGCAACATTTTATTATGATGGGGTAATAAACTCCTTTTATATTTTGCCCCTCTATATGCTGACAAAGCCTCTTCTTCGTTACCTGGACTTTCTGAGGGAACAAAGGTTTAGATTCCCCTCCGTTTGGCTACTGCATTCTATAGCCCACCCCAGAGTGGGTTCTCTACTGGGGCTGCTGGCACAACTTTCAGCTATCTGAAGTGTATGACCAGCAGATGAACTAGCTCTAGTTAATTTTCTGCATCATATGGATGTTCTTGAAGTTTCCGCGGAAACCTCAATACCAACATGGGTCGAACACACAACCTTTGCCCTTGTCAAATTTAACCCACCAGCCTGGTGCTACAAAAACATTGGTTTCAATAGAACCAATTCCACTGACTTTACTCTCCTTTGAGTTGACAGCAACTAATAAGTTGCTCCAAAGCCTCAGCTCACCTCAACGTCCGTCTGCCTCAGTATGCAATGGTAACTTGAACTCCAGTTGATTAGTATGACTAGGCTGGCAGCGCCAACTTTTTGCTGACTGTGTTTAGGCACTCTGTGTACCAACTTTGGCTCGAGTTCCACCCCTTAGGGGTGCTCTGCCCTTCCTTCTCTTCTGCCTCACTACTACAAAAAGTTATTCCTGTTGACAATAACTAGCCGTTAATCAGTTTCTCTTGTCTGCTCAGAGTGCCCCCGCGTCTTACAGGGTCTCTTCTAAGTGTCCTCCACAAGTGTTTTTTAATAGAAGGGATCGGTATAATTATTGGTGGCACCTGAATACAGTCATTGGACAGGGGGGGAGACCCTTAACTTTCTCTCTAAACTCAATAAAAAGTTCTTTGTGCGGCCCGGAGCTGTTGTTATTGTGTAGATAATATCCAAGAGGCACTTATGGCCTCTCCAGGACCATCAGTCAGCGGCGCAAAAACAAAAAGGAGAAGGTTTTATTGCAAGGGAGGAATAATGGCTGTAAGAGCCGGAATATTACACGAGGACGGAGAGAACGTGTAACGGCCTAGATGGATCCAGATAAGAAGATGGTGGTGTGCAAATCCACCAAGGTACGGCAGGCACACATTAAACTTTATCTTCTGTAGTCTTGTCATTGACATTGCAGGCAAAGAGCATTATCAGGCATCGGATAAAGGCTGAAGCGGGTACAGTGGTGAACAGCTGGCATGTAATAGATAATTTAAGGGAAAGTGACCCTTATGTATAATTTTTAACTGGAAAACTGTCAGGGGCCATTAGTTGTAACAGAATCTGGCAAAACAGAGATCTGCTGATGGGGTATTGTAAACGGGAAGCCGCTCGCGCCGTTACCTTTATTGTGCTGCAGAAAATGGATTAAAAAACAATTTCGGTCCAAGGTGTAATCGGCTCCATCATTCGTCTACTAATAACCCAGATAACGCTTGGCCCACCGGACCCATACGTGCAACATTAAAAAATTTAACCTTAGAGTAGTCGATGATGAGGAGGAGGATAACGATTGGCTGCCGCATAACGAACATCTCAGAATTGGTTTTCGCTATCCCAAAAAGTTGAATGGCCTTCCAGTGGGAACGATTAAGAATGGAAGCAATCAGCAGCATTGAGATGGCAAAACACATATGTAATAAAAGTGTCATTGTATGGCGAGGTCTCCTGTATGGCACATGTCTGCATGGATATGCAGAATTAACCCCTTGTCGCCACGTCCTGGGTGGGGTGCAGTTCTCTCAAATGGGTGTATATTTACACCCTATGGAGTGGCTGGACGGACAGCTGGCCTCTTGCTGCAACAGTGGGGATCGATGATAACACCCATCCCCACTAACACATGCCGCCATGAATTGACTGAATTGCGCACTTTCCTCTGCTTTTTTTGTTCATCTTGTCTCCCAAAAACACTGCAATAAAAGTGATCCAAAAAGCCGTATGTTGTCTAAAACGGTAGGCTTATCACACAAGAAACAAGTCCTCACAACGCCGTCCATGGAAAAATAAAATAAGTCATGGGCCTTTAAATGCAGCGCTGCAAAAAAAAAAAATAATAAAAAAAAATCCCCAAAAGTTTTTTTTGTGCAAAAGTGGAAAAACCTAAAAAATATCCATCCTTTTGGTGTTGTGATAAATGTATCATGTCATTTATGCTGTAAAAAAACATGGCAGAATTGATGCGTTTTCTCTCCCTTCCCTCTAAAGAAATTAACCAAAGTTATACAATGCATGATATGTACCCCAAAATTGTACAAATAAAACTCCAGCTCGCCACGCCAACAACAAGCCCTTTTACAGCCGAGTCGGAGGAAAAATAAAATGGTTTTTGAAATTTGGGGATGAAAATCCTCCCCCCAAAATTGTCGCATCCTTCGGACCAAAACGGAGCGCGTCACGAAGGGGTTAAAAATAATAGTCAAAAATAGTTTGTAATTTTTGGGTTATTTTTTTTATTATTTTTATACTAAAAACCTGTCGGTATTTTTGCCTTCGTTTGGCATAAATTTCCCTAAAATCTCCTCTGCCGCAGCAGAAGAGCCGATATTATTCATTCCGCCAGACTTCCTCCAAGTTGCCAAGTGCATGCTGGTATAATTGTATGATAAATAAACAGATAACGCCGCGCTACGGACTATTACTGGCATCAGATGCGACTACAACACAACCAGGTAACAGAATTCCCTTCGCTGTCACTGATAACACTTGTTAAATCTTCGCTGTAAATAAAAAAAAAAAATCTAAAAAAAATCTATTAATTTTTTCGCCTTTCTTTTTGACACGATGGGAGCGCGGCGGAGGCGAGGGGGGGAAATGCTGCAATTTGGTTTTAATCTTATCGAGACGGTTCTTGGTGCACGTAAGAGAAGCCTGATAGGATTTGACAGAACATTATGTGTGTTATGGAGGAGGCGTCTCCTGGGCATCCGCTGCACGGTTTGTTTGTTTTTTACTCAAAAACTTAGACGATGGTCGTTTATTTTTTCTGCCTTTCCCAAAAGGATGTCATTTTTGGGAGCCGCATACTTTGGTCAGATTTATAAAAACAGCCACCAATGAGAGTATAGGGATTGTGTTAAAGGGGTTGTCCGGTTGTAAACTATTGATGGCCTATCCTCAGGAGAGGTCACCAATAATACATTGGTGAGGGTCCGCTGCCGGGACCCCCACTGATCTTTTGTTCTATGGGACAGCCTGCTTGTGCACTGAGCTGATTTCTGCAGGAAGCAGACAGCTCCGTTTTCACTACAGTGGCCAGGCTTGCTATTGCAGCCATTCATTGCAGTGGGGACTTGGCCTGCAATCTCCAGGCTGCAGTGGGAATTGAGCCATCTGCTTCCTGTAGAAATCAGCTCAGTGCACAAGCGCACGGGTGTAGAGAACAGTCAATCAGCAGGAGTCCCGGGTGGTGGACTAACTCAGATCTACTATTAATGACTATCCTGAGGATCAACCATCAATAGTTTACAGCTGGGCGGCCCTCTTGTCCCGGGAGAGGAGGGGGGACGTTATAGCGCTTCCTGCCAATCTTCCTCTTGTTCAGCCGTTAATATGTTTGTGTCCGGGGTCCTTCTTCATTCTTCCAACATTCATAGACCACCCGATGCACACTGAGTGCTGGGATACTCTGGTAGTCTAAGACATTACGGGCTGCTCTGATTGGCCAGCACTGCTCTCATAAGCCATGCTGGAGGAATGAGGAGAGGCTCCAGAAAGAGGCGGATATTTCCCATACTCGAGGGTCACTTTAAAAGGGTTGTACCACAATTCCAAGTTATTCCCTTCCCACCGGACATCCAGAGGATAGAGGATAACTTGGTTATCGCTGAGGGTCTCTCCATTGAGACCCCTGACAATTTTAAGAATGTGACTCTTGGTTCCCGTTCTGCCTGTCACTGCGGGGTCAGCATGAAGGGAGCGTTGGCCAAGCCTTCGCAGTCAACACTCCATTAATTTCAGTGGGGCTGATGGAAGTACCTGAGCAACTAACTGCCTCTCGACTATCTCCGCAGTCCCAGTGGAAGTGAATGGAACACTTGTGTGACCAACGCTCCATTCAGTCTCCTCATCGGGAGGGTGCAGTAACCCCACAGTGAGTAGGACAAAGGACAAGACCCCCATTCTCGAGTTTGGCCCCCACTGATCAGTAAGTTGTTCCCTATCCTGTGGATGACTTGCGACCTTGCTACAACCTCTTTAAAGGAAATAATGACCTTTCTGCCCATAGCAATCAGTTGGACTCCATGTTTTATGCAGTGCTGACCTCTGATTGGGTGTAGCCTTGACCTTGTTGGGAGCACCAGGAGAACCCGCAGTGCTGATTGATTTTCCATGGTCATGGTCTTCTGTTGGTGCCATGTGGCACTGTAGTAAATACTTGCACACCATCATGCAGGTTAACGTTGACCTGGTATATGACGCCATTTTTTCCGTATAGTGACGCCACTTTATGCAGCGGGACGGGGAAGCGACCTGTTAATGGCGTGCATGGCCTGCTGTGCGCGTCTCCACTGCATCCCCGATGCTCGTTTTCCGAGCTGTTTACATACTTATATATTTTTCAGCGCGTTCAGTAAAGCTGCAATCAGTGCGCATTAATAATGAATATCGCCGTTTCTGTGACAATCGGCCATTTATTCGGCCACTTTGTCAGCTTGAAAGAAAGACGTCAGCGAGGCGCACTAACCACAATGCCGAACAGAAGTTCCTCACAAATACATAATGTATTGAGTTACAGAGCTGCTCCATTATTGACACGCTGAAGGTTGCTGTCAGCCCCCCCTCCCCCGGCCGCCAACATCACAAAGGCTTATTGTCTTCACAAATGTCTCTTTTTTAAGTGGTTCATGTAATAACCCTAATGAGGTGATAAACAAATTAACCTCGGATACAGGTGACCGGCTTTGCCAAAATAACCGGCAAGAACTCTTTGCAAATTGTGAGCATCGTTAATCCGACCAACAATACAGTGAGAAGGGAACGGCCCGTAGAGGGAGATGTGACTCAACCGATGGTAACATTGGGCCAGTGCTGGCCATAGGGACAGTTTTTAACCAATGGGAATCTGGTTTTTGGTAATGGGCAACTACATTGGAGGAAAGCATGAGATAGCGTGGCTCTCACTTCTTCTACGGTCCAGGTCGTAATACAGGGTAACAATTTCCCCATTTAGGGACCTTCTCACCCAGTGCCCATGCTCATAGTCTGCTCTACACTTCCTTCCTGTTGATTGGGATATTACATGATCCAGTGAACAATCGTATTTTAGAACAGGCCAGGGCTACATGAAGACTTTTTGTAGTGGAGCCCCATCGTCTCAGCCGTTGGGTCTCAGCAATTTCGGGACCTTCTCGTCCAGTTCCTGCTGCCCACAGTCTGCCAGTCTGCTCTATGCTTCCTTCCTGTTGGATTGTTGTACTGGTATATTACTTAAGTGCTAATGATTCAGTGAATGATCGTATTTTTGAGCACTCATTCCCAATCATTGCCTGGTATAAGGCCGGGGCTACTTGGAGACTTTTTGTAGTGAACCCCAACTACCCTTGGGTCTTCATCATATAGGGGCTCCCAACGCAGTTCCCAATTGTATTTTCGAACACTCATTCCCATCATTGCCTGATGTAAGGCCGGGGCTGCATGGAGACTTTTTGTAGTGGAGCCCCAACTTCCCTTGGGTCTCTACCATTTATGGACCTTCTCACCCAGTTCTCGACACTCATAGTCTGCTCTGCACTTCCTCTCTGTTGACTTGTTGTACAGTTGGGACATTACATGAGCCGATGATCCAGTGAACAGTCATATTTTTGAACACTTGTTCCCAGTTATTGCCCAGTGTAAGGCCGGGGCTGCATGGGGATTTTTTGTAGTGTGACTTTCCAATTTTAGCTATTGAGTGATGGCTGCCATTCACAGGACTGCACTTAGTTGTATGCAACTCACAGACCTCCCCTGGACCGTAACAGGAGCCTGTAGCCCCAGATCAGAGGGGACCAGTGATCGAATGACAGACCATAGATGCTCATTGCAACTTTTGTGCAGAAGCAGAAAAATTATTGTTTATCACTGATAGTATTATGTGGGCGCTGCATGGCAGCATTATGTGGGCGCTGTATGGCAGTATTATGTGGGCTCTGTATGGCAGTATTATGTGGGCGCTGTATGGCAGCATTATGTGGGCGCTGTATGGCAGCATTATGTGGGCTCTGTATGGCAGTATTATGTGGGCTCTGTATGGCAGTATTATGTGGGCTCTGTATGGCAGTACTTTGTAGACGCTGTAAGACAGTCTTATGTCAGTACTGCATGGCAGCATTATGTGGGCTCTGTATGGCAGTATTATGTGGGCGCTGTATGGCAGTATTATGTGAGCTCTGTATGGCAGCATTATGTAGGCGCTGTATGGCAGCATTATGTGGGCTCTGTATGGCAGTATTATGTGGGCTCTGTATGGCAGTATTATGTGGGCTCTGTATGGCAGTATTATGTGGGCTCTGTATGGCAGTACTTTGTAGACGTTGTAAGACAGTCTTATGTCAGTACTGCATGGCAGCATTATGTGGGCTCTGTATGGCAGTATTATGTGGGCGCTGTATGGCAGTATTATGTGGGCTCTGTATGGCAGTATTATGTGGGCTCTGTATGGCAGTACTTTGTAGACGTTGTAAGACAGTCTTATGTCAGTACTGCATGGCAGCATTTTGTGGGCTCTGTATGGCAGTATTATGCGGGCGCTGTATGGCAGTATTATGTGGGCTCTGTATGACAGTATTATGTGGGCTCTGTATGGCAGTATTATGTGGGCTCTGTATGGCAGTATTATGTGGGCGCTGTATGGCAGTATTATGTGGGCGCTGTATGGCAGTATTATGTGGGCTCTGTATGGCAGTATTATGTGGGCTCTGTATGGCAGTACTTTGTAGACGTTGTAAGACAGTCTTATGTCAGTACTGCATGGCAGCATTATGTGGGCTCTGTATGGCAGTATTATGTGGGCTCTGTATGGCAGTATTATGCGGGCGCTGTATGGCAGTATTATGTGGGCTCTGTATGGCAGTATTATGTGGGCTCTGTATGGCAGTATTATGTGGCTGCTGGATGGTATTTGGCTACGGTGCTATTGTTGCTCTCTGTTTTGCATATTGGAAGAAAGGCCCCCAACTACATTCCTCCCTGGACCCTGCACTACTGATCCTTCCTGGTGGGCACCGTAGGGCACATGTAGCTGCCCTCAACTGGTAGTTATTATTACCGGTGTCTAATAACAGTTCCGTCTAAACTAATGCAAAATGAGATCCTCCTGAGATCAGGGGGCATTTAAGCATCTCTGGCCCAATAGCAGTCCTGTGTACATCTACCCTCTGCTAACACAATATCACCCGCCGCGTTCTTCATCCACTTCCTTTCCTATCTCTACTAAGGAAGAAAATAGTCTGCCAAGACGCACAAAATCCACAGACGGAATCTTGAATCTCCACGAGAGCGCCGTCACAAACAAAATAAAAGTTCAAATAATGGATAGGGATTCAAGAAACATAATTCAATCTTTGCTCCCTCCCTGACCGGAGCCGAAGCGCCGCTGCAGTTAAAGGGAATTGATGCATTTAACGTTTTCTCTCTATCCTCCTGGGTACGAGAATCAGCTGTAATCTGATAAAAGCAGTGTTTTCTAACATTCCCTCAGCCACAAGTGGGATGTCTACGACGAACGCGGAAAATGGACATCTCAACGGAGGAGGCAGGAAATACTGCGAAAGCATGCCGGACTACAACTCCCAGCATTCACAACAGGGGTAAAGTCCATATCATATCACATTTAGACACATCTGCGTTCAGGTTTCGGTTTTTTAACAGATCCATTATTAATCGTATATACGGCTTCAACGATGGACGCCAAACTAAGGGCAAAACACGAGCGTATTAGCGCATGAACCTTTTCTTATCTTTTCTCGCGGATAGTAAAAACGCACGGGAATCCCGCTAGTGGAAACAAGACCATTAAAATCTATGGTTTTGTTTTCAGCAGTTATGCAGCCGTGAAAATCACGAGACCAAAATACGCCAATCTGTTTACGCCCCAAACATACAGAAACGAAGGCTTCCGACGTCGCGGCAGATCAGTAGTTGGATCCACCCAAACGCCAACAATACAAAAAGTGGAAACATTTGTATCAAGTTGTATCAGACCCGTTTCACATCCATTTAGGAATCCGTTTTCTCAGTATTTTTTCCCATAGCCCGCGCAGAAGAAAAAAAACGGATCCGTTAAAGGAAACAAATAATGGATACCAAATTAAGCCTAATTGTTTCCATCCTTCTGTCGCTGACAGCAAAGTAAACACAATGAAGTCCACCTTTCATCAGGTTTCCGTTTTTTTTTTATTGTAGCGCCCCAGACTACACTATCGCCACCTCGCTAAAAACGGACGTCTGATATAACGGACAGATACAGTGGCTGACGCTCCGCCGCACTGCCACCTCCGCTGTGATTTGCGTTCTTCAACTCTGCCCTTGGAGTTGAGTAATGAGTAATAGCAGAACCGCCGTGTCTGCCACGTGATGGACCTGAACGGCGCCCGCGGACCCCTTTGACTGTGATGGGGTCTGTCCAGCATCTGGCAGAATAGGCAAAGTTTTTGAGAGCCCTAAAACTTGCGCTGAAGCCCGCGGGAAATGAACGGAATCGCCAAACTCACCTTTAGGAAAAATGGGAACATTTTCTGCGGAATCAGAGAAAAAGAATTTGCAGCGCCGGTTGTATTTCCGTTCGTGTTTTGTGCGATTGTCATGTACCAAACTCACACGAGAATATCGACCATGTAAGTACGGCTCACGCGCCAGAGCGCATTTTCTTCGTGTATTCCGTGAGTGTAATAAACATTGGGGGAATCTAAAATGCATTTTTCCGGCGTGTTTTTACAACACATCCCATTTTAGTTCGTATTACGGATCACAATCGCTTACGCAAATCTGTGGGGGCATTAAAATACACACATGATAAGTGCGGATTTACACCAGGCGAAACCCGTCGTCCTTCTTGCACTCTTTTGGGTCCAAGAATACAAATCCCGCCTGTGTGCCCGAGCGCTTCCTAGCGCATCTGTGTCCGATTTCTATTATAGGAAGATTATAGGAATAACGCAAAATATGGTAAAATGGCGACCGGAGCCGAGTATTTAACCCCTTGTGGCATCCAGTAGGATTCACATTGGTTTTCTAATCAGCCTTCTGCGGCGGGAGCAGTCGCGTATTCACGTATTCGCGTATTCGCATATTCGCTCGGACCCGGCATAGTATTACAGCACTGGGAAGAAAAAAACGAACTTTTCCGGGTTTTTCTTTTGTATTTTTGGCGAATTTATGTAAAAAGGTCATTCCGGCGCTGCTAACAAATGCGTCGGCTAATTACGAATTACAGTGACATCTTCCCGGGTTTGCTGCTACGGCGAACGTCGTCGCGATATGAATCCAAGGTAACGTATGCGGCGTCAGTCCTACATATTTATAGTTCGAAAAATTAGTCAAAATTTATGTCCCGCGGTTGCACCTCCAGGAAGCCAGATGTGTGCCGGCTGCATGTGACCCAAGACAGGCCGCGAGCAACGACTAGATAAAACCGCGCTCAAACTCCACACCGTCGATAGCGGCGGCTTTCTGAGGTGAGAGAATCTGACAGCTCATACTCTCGGGGGCAGAACATTCCAGTCAAGTGGATCAACGGACGGAAAATCTCTTATGAATAGTCATTAGGCCTTCATTACAAACCCCTCACAACCCAGTTCTCTTTTTGCAACCAAATGCCTTTTGTCATCTTCACAAGGTGCATCATTTAATTACCAATTGATTTCTTTCTATATGACAACATGTCAGATAGCAAAATACAGAGTATCTCCCTCCGGGGCCAAAAGTCTGTTAACTCTCCGCATGCCAGATTAGGCTGGCTGGCTGCGAAAAAAAACGGGCTCTGCAGCGCGCTCCATCAGTGCTGTTTATGAGGGGGGTCCATAGAGGTAATGAGATTTTTAATGTAGTCCATGTGTTGAGGTGTCAAGGGTTACACCAGTCAAGTTGCGTACACGACTCCCCACCGCAGAGTCCCCTGTTCGTTAAATAGGAAGCGAAACGCGTCGGCTTATTGGATACATATGCTGTTATATAACGCTGCTGTTTTATTACTCGGTACGGCAGCCAGAAAATGGCTAAGAGGAGACGGGAACAGAGCTGGGATGTAGCAGAGTTCAATGTGTTGTATCGATAGGAACTCCTCATTGTACCTGGGGAGCCTTTAAATTTAAAGGGGTGTTCCGGTCTTTTTTAACTGATGACCTGTTTGCTGGATAAGTCGTCAGTAGTTGATGGGTGTGATCCCAGTGATTAGATGGTCGCCCAGCTCAGTGGCACTGCAGGCAACCAGATGTCGTCATCAATGGTCAGAGGAAGTAGGGGGAGCGCTGCTTTCACTCCCATTGGAATCAGTGGGAGCGCCGCGCTGCCTTTATACTTCCTCAGGACAGGATGTGACGTACTGTCAATGAGAGGAGCAGGAAGCAGCGCAACTCTTGTATTGATTGCAGTGGAAGCTCCCCCTGCTTCCTCTAACCAATGCCTGCTGCTGATGGACCATCAGATTGGGGTCTCAAGCAGAGGGCCCCCCCCCCCCCCATTAACTACTGATAACCTATCTAGGCGAAGGGTCATTACATAAAAAGCTCAGAATACCCCTTTAAATTTATGCAGTCGCCAGTCCAAAGGTGGAAGCTGCCGGGCCCCGATGTGTAACAGGTGCCTAACTATAATGCATCCTTCACAGTACTGGTCTCCTCATTCCTGGGGGCCCCTGAGGCTCCAGGGCCCGGGTGTGGCTGCACTCACTATAGTTTTGCCCCCGATGTGCTACGTGAATGGCTGCAGAATTGCAGCAGCGCCAGTCAAAGAGGTTGCCATGCGGGGTCTCTACCCTCTAGTAGCAGCCTGTACTGATGCCCCCCAGTATCTACAGTAAGTTGGCTGCCACTAAGTATTTGTTTCTTATTGCGGTGCAGGAGAGGGTAGAAAGGAAGAAACAATGTATCCGCGTCACCGCCGCCAGAGCTTCACCTGCAGATCTACGCAAAATCACAGGTTACACAATATCAAACAGCTATGAGTTCCATGTGACAAACTTAGCTCTGCTACATCTATGTATTACTATATAATATAATAATCTTATTTGGCACCTGGTCTGCAGGAGTGAACACTGGACTGGAATAGCTAGGACACTGCAGATTCCACGGACCGCTGCAGCCCTGAAATCAAAGCATCAGCAACCTGAGCGTCCAGACCCCAATGCAAAGCCCTGCATATTGGGACCCCCAGCTATAATGCTTCACTTATATTACTCGTCACATGGGGAAGAAAGGCCTTATGGACCCCCAGAGACCCCAACTGCATTCTCTGCACCTATTATAGTTGTTCTCATCTATCTATCTATCTATCTATCTATCTATCTATCTATCTCCTATCTATCTATCTATCTATCTATCTATCTATCTATCTATCTATCTATCTATCTATCTCCTATCTATTTCATATCTATCTATCTATTATCTATCTATCTCATATCTATCTATATATCTATCTCATATCTATCTATCTATCTATCTATCTATCTATCTATCTATCTATCTATCTCCTATCTATCTCATATCTATCTATCTCATATCTATCTATCTATCTATCTATCTCCTATCTATCTATCTATCTATCTATCTATCTATCTATCTATCTATCTATCTATCTATCTCATATCTATCTATCTCATATCTATCTCATATCTATCTATCTATCTATCTATCTATCTATCTATCTATCTATCTATCTATCTCATATCTATCTCCTATCTATCTATCTATCTATCTATCTTTCTCATATCCATCTATCTCCTATCTATCTATCTATCTATCTATCTATCTCATATCTATCTATCTATCTATCCATCTATCTCCTATCTATCTATCTCCTATCTATCTATCTATCTATCTATCTATCTATCTATCTATCTATCTCATATCTATCTATCTATCTATCTATCTATCTCATATCTATCTCATATCTATCTATCTATCTATCTATCTCATATCTATCTATCTATCTATCGATCTATCTTTCTCATATCCATCTATCTCCTATCTATCTATGTATCTATCTATCTACCTATCTATCTATCTATCTATCTCATATCTATCTATCTCCTATCTATCTCATATCTATCTATCTATCTATCTATCTATCTATCTATCTATCTATCTATCTATCTATCTATCTATCTCCTATCTATCTCCTATCTATCTATCTCATATCTATCTATCTATCTATCTATCTATCTATCTATCTATCTATCTATCTATCTATCTATCCATATATCTCCTATCTATCTATCTATCTCCTATCTATCTATCTATCTCATATATATCTATCTATCTATCTCATATCTATCTCATATCTATCTATGTATCTATCTATCTATCTATCTATCTATCTCATATCTATCTATCTATCTTTCTCATATCCATCTATCTCCTATCTATCTATGTATCTATCTATCTATCTATCTATCTCATATCTATCTATCTATCTCCTATCTATCTCATATCTATCTATCTCATATCTATCTATCTATCTATCTATCTATCTATCTATCTATCTATCTATCTATCTATCCATCTATCTCCTATCTATCTATCTATCTCCTATCTATTTATCTATCTCATATATATCTATCTATCTCATATCTATCTCATATCTATCTATCTATCTATCTATCTATCTATCTATCTATCTATCTATCTATCTATCTATCTCATATCTATCTATCTATCTATCTATCTCATATCTATCTATCTATCTCATATCTATCTATTTATCTATCTATCTATCTATCTATCTATCTATCTCATATCTGTCTATCTCATATCTATCTGTCTATCTCATATCTATCTATCTCATATCTATCTATCTATCTATCTATCTATCTCATATCTATCTATCATCTATCTCCTATCTATCTATCTATCTATCTATCTATCTATCTATCTATCTATCCATCTATCTCCTATCTATCTATCTATCTATCTATCTATCTATCTATCTATCTATCTATCTATCTATTTCCTATCTATCTATCTATCTATCTATCTATCTATCTATCTATCTATCTATCTATCTATGTATCTCCTATCTGTCTCATATGGGGAAGTGAAACATCATGGCCCCCTAAGGCTCCTCGGCCCGGGTGTGACTGTACCCTCTGCACCCCCTCAGTAATATAGATGTTCTCCAATGGCCCTAAATTTGGAAAACTTCTGTAATTAAGATATCATGATGAACTGCACCAAATGACAAACTCTGCTCAGCACATCCAATGCTATAAAACCCTCCGATCACATCCCAAACCCGGGGAGGCTCCATATAACCAGAGTAGCTTACGTTA
Source organism: Eleutherodactylus coqui (assembly GCF_035609145.1). Taxonomy (NCBI): domain Eukaryota; kingdom Metazoa; phylum Chordata; class Amphibia; order Anura; family Eleutherodactylidae; genus Eleutherodactylus; species Eleutherodactylus coqui. The sequence goes on from NC_089844.1 coordinate 14,108,628, forward strand.
TAGCAGAGCTGAGTCTGTCATTGTAGCCTGCAGCCCTGTCCAAAGACAAACTCATCTCTGCTCCAGATATAGTTCAACTTGAAGCGGCTGCTGCAGCGCCGGGCCGGACAGAGACATCTTCACGCCGCCATTAAATATTCATTCAGTTTTTACGGAGCCCACAAGGCGCGAGCACAAGTGGCCATTCTCCTCTCTACTTTGTGCTATAAGATACAACTCAGCTTTTGTGTGTGTTTTTGATGCTCTCGTACACTTGGTGGAATGCGGCCGACCGCAGATTTGGCTGCTGCACAGAATCTCCGCTATACCGCAGCCTGATAATCAAGTCAGTATTGCTTTAATAAGCTGAATAATAGGGGGAATTTCAAATGTGCGCAGGCCCATTATGGCACAACAATGAAACCTCAAACTGTGGAGACCGGAGCGGCGCTGAAGGTAGGCGTTAAAGGATAATGAGGCCAGTGTTGATGTTGTACATTCCATTGTGCGGCACGGAAAATGCTCCCTTCTTTTCGGCACAGAAGCCACATTATACACGAGCCCAAAGTATTCTCGGAGAGGCGCAGTGACTGGTGGTGACAGAACCTGGCAGAGCCGCGCGCTGAAAGCCAACATTATACGGTACGATGTGCTGCAGGTGTGCGGCCTGACGGGGAAAAAAATGCCCCAATTACGCCGTTTTTTCCTGCAGAGCGACAATTAAGGTCGCCGGAATAATTGCCAGTTTCTTAATCCCTCTCTAACAAGACTGACATAAGGATGAGTTTATTCTTCTCCGGTGAATTTGGGGAAAAGTGTTTGTGAATATTTCATCTTTTTATCACACTGAATAAAACAAGCCGCCCCGTAATGTGCGGCGCAGGCGGAAGAATTATGGGTTCAGCTTTATGGCTTTTTTAGCTTTTTTCGGTTTGTTTGCGTTTTATGACACGGATAATGTTGCGTCATTGGGGGGTTTTTTGAATATTTATAAGGGAGAGGAGAAAGGAAACAATAATGTGACGGGAATAAAGATTTGTGAAGTCTTCAATTCCTCACGTGGAGAAGATAAAAGCGCCGCAAACTTCACGCAACTTTTTTTTTTTTAACCAAATTGATAAACATGGAGTCATCGCTAGACTTTTCTTTACAAGGGGCAAATATGCGGTTCCTGTACCTAAATACCTTGGTCAAGGTAGAGTCAAGGACATATGGAGGTACTGTAGTCTATACAGTTGATAAGGGCTCCTTGGAGAGGTGGGCTCAATCCTGGTTGGTCCAATCCCCTTTCTATCAGATGGTTAGTCCCTCCCCTGAGGAATTATCTGTTATAAAAAGAAGGAGGTGATGAATGGGCCCAAGGGAAACAGACACAAGGCATTTCTGGACTGCAAAACCAGGCACCCTAATGGGAGGCCTTTTTTCGGTTTGTTTGAGTTTTATGACACGGATAATGTTGCGTCATTGGGGGTTTTTTGAATATTTATAAGGGAGAGGAGAAAGGAAACAATAATGTGACGGGAATAAAGATTTGTGAAGTCTTCAATTCCTCACGTGGAGAAGATAAAAGCGCCGCAAACTTTACGCAACTTTTTTTTTTTTAACCAAATTGATAAACATGGAGTCATCGCTAGACTTTTCCTTACAAGGGGCAAATATGTGGTTCCTGTACCTAAATACCTTGGTCAAGGTAGAGGCAAGGACATATGGAGGTACTGTAGTCTATACAGTTGATAAGGGCTCCTTGGAGAGGTGGGCTCAATCCTGGTTGGTCCAATCCCCTTTCTATCAGATGGTTAGTCCCTCCCCTGAGGAATTATCTGTTATAAAAAGAAGGAGGTGATGGATGGGCCCAAGGGAAACAGACAAAAGGCATTTCTGGACTGCAAAACCAGGCACCCTAATGGGGGGCCAAATTAAGTCTTTGCTTTATGACCCAATGTCTACTGTTATCGTCACTGCAGACCCCTCATGCTCTCCTACATTAAGTCCCACTCACTTTAATGGATAGTCATGGAACAACACCATTCAAATGACCATATTAGGTCTGGTTCTCTCTTCTTGATGTGCTTTTCAAAGGTATTTTTTTAAAAAATCCCTGAAAAGGGAACCCGTGACCACCAAAAAGTACTATAAGCTAAGTTATGGCGCTGTTTAGTGTGGATGTATTTTTTATACTCTTTTGTGTTTTTCAGACCACTGAGCACATGCTCTTACATAGACTTCTATGGGAGTGCATGTGCACAGCAATATCAGATTTTCAGACTTTGTGTGGCCTTCACCAGCAGACAGGGTGAGAATGGAGGAGAGGGTGGGTAAAAAAAAAATACATCCGTTGTCTCTCCGTCACCTCCACAAACAGCACCATAAATAGTTAACAGTAATTTTTGGCGGTAACAGGTTCCCTTTAAATGGGTTGTGCCACAATCGACTTTTATCACCCAGGATAGGCGATAAATGTCTAATAAGTGGGGTCTCACCACAGAGGCCACCACTGACCCTTAGAACTGGGGTCCCGTTTCCCGCTCTCTTCACTGTGGTCCCACGGCACCCACCCCACAGTGAGCAGGATATTCAATGGAGTGGCGCTCACACATGCGCAGTGCTGCTCCATTCATCTTCAATGGCTGCTGGAGATAGCAGAGCGCTTGTACTCAGCTATATCCGTTAGCCCGACTGAAATGAATGGCGCGGCACCCCACATGCGCAGCCATCGCTCCATTCAATCTCTACATCCCTGCAGGCGGGTACAGAGAGCTCACAGTGACAGGAACAGGGAGAAACAGAACCCCTGGTCTTGGGATTGAAGGGACTTTTAGCCCCTCTACTATGGGTAGGCGATAAAAGTCAATTGTGCCACAACCCCTTTTATACAATGTAGCAGCCATGCTGAATACTCATAAGCCCGGGTGCAATTAGTAGCTGCTAAGTCCCAACATAAAATCTGTAACCTCCCCACCCACCCAACCATAATGATTTATTAATGGTACTGGTCTCTTAGTATGGAGAACAGAAACCTTAGGGGCCCCTAAGACTTGAGGGCCCATGTGCCACTGCATCTTCTGCCCCAATATAGCTACTCCCATGATCACCAGTCTCCCTATTCAATGATTCCTCGAGTCCCATCTTTCACAGTCAGCTTATCTTGACCTTACGATTGATAAGACATTGCCTATGGACTACATGCAAACTTTGGGAATGGTCTTCCTTAGGACCAGCGGCCTCAGGGGCATTCCTGTCTACAGCCAGCTTATGTCAACAGGCAGAAAGGTGACAATTTCCCCAGGTTCAACATGTGATATCAGTCATGCGAGGTACAACGGAAGCCATTTGGTGGGCAACATGGTCACTAACCGAGCCTGAAGCAAAAACAAGGCATAAAACAATCTCATGTTTCACCTTCTGTCCCTTGAAACTAATTTACCTCAATTGTCTTCTGTAGCCAAGAGGATGCAGATGGGCATCAGATGGTCCTATGTAGCCACTTAGGACGGCACAATTAAAGTGGACCCTGATATCAAGCCTGGGGTTCACAAAGTTGATGCAATTCTGCATCCAATCTACACGTTAGCAGTATGGATTTTGGTGCTGAGCATTCTGCAAGAAGACACTGCCGAATATTCAGCCCCATGTGAAAGCAACCGACCCAAGCCCCAACATTAGAGATTCAAAAAAAGTTAAAATTAAAAAAAATACATTTTTCGAATCGCTTTTTTTAAAAAAACTTTTTCATTTTTTTAATTAAACATGAAATAACTTTGTTTTCTAAATTTGTGAAAATATTCTACATTTAACTTAAAAATAAAAAAAAATGAAACACGGGACCAATCACTGCGAATATTGTATTACCCCATCTACTATATGTTCCCCAGTGATGATGAAGAATGGCTCCTCCCTTTTGTTCAGCCCTTTTTGCTTTTGCTTTTTTTTTTTTTTACTTTGTACTAAAAAGTTTTGTCACTACTTTATATATATAATATATGAGTCTCTTATTTACATACAGACCCACTGAAGTATTCGGCAGCAGCGCCCGGCAGTCACGGGTTCCCCACGCTTGTTCCTTTTGGACGATGTTTATTTTTTTACAGCAGTTTTTAATTTTTTTTTTATTGAAAATTAAATTGTATTATTTTCTAAATTTGTGAAAAAATTCAAACTTTTAACCTTAAATAAAAATAAAGGATGGAGCGAATTACTGGGGATATTCACCCCATCCACTGTATGTCCCCCAGTGATGGGTGAACGGCAGATCCTCCCTTTGGATGAGCTCTTTTTGCTTTTTTTTTAAATTTAGTAACACATTTTTGACATTTTTTTTATATTTCGGTCCATAATTTCACCATAGATGCATTACCATCCTCCTCCGTGGCCGGCACCTGGCATTCACCGGCTCCACACGCTCGTCCTCTTGGCCGATCACCATCCCTTTTTTTTTTTTTTTTTTTTTAATGAAGGGAATCAAATGACTTGAATGTTATGACTGGGGAATGGCGCAGAGAACAGGTGCAGAATACCGTCCCCTTCAAATATGGGAATCATTTTTATGTCAGTCAAGGGGCTCTTGAGATCCAGATAACGCTCTTGTGTGCTTCTCGCAGTCTGCCGCCTGCTAAATGTGATACTGTTATGACGCTCTTCACGCGGGTTGGTTACCGCGCTAAAGAGACACAACTGTTTGCAAAGTTTGTAAATAAATACAACGCCATGACGAAGACGAATGTCCAGATTTCAAAGTCAGAGAGGAAACAGAAAAAAAAAATTGTGGTCGTTCCAACATCTGCTTATAATGGACATCTGATCGGGACACAAATGTTAGTGAGTCATCCACATCACACCCTACAATTAGGTTCCAGGCTGATTTGTAATGCAAAACCATAAAAAGCCCACATTTCCGACACATAGAAAGAAAATAAATGGACGAGACGGGCAGAGCTGAAGATCGGCGAATCTTCTAATAATATAACCGGTTATATATACTGTTTCCGCGGCTTTCTAGTGAGTCCTACACACTAATAGAGCTTCTGCAGAGCTCTAGGCACAAATATATAACAAGGTCTTAAAGGGGAACTCAATAAATGTTGCAAATGTAGAATTTAAAAAAAAAAATTTTTGAAAAAAGTTGCAACTGACAAGAGTGTTAACTATTGGGGGTGCAGGAGATGCTGCTGTAGCCTGTAAGGGTCCAAAAAGTCTCTTTGTACAATATGAAGGGACCACTAGTTTAAATGATAGGTGGTAGTTCAAAGGATAGATTTTCCACCGGGGCCAAGAACTTCAAGGTATCTCTCTGAGTTAACTATGAACTTACAGGGACCTAAGAGTGTCCTCACTGATATCTAGTTGAGATTGGGCATGCATGGCTGCCTTGTTCTCAGGATCAGTAGGGGTCCTGGCTGCCAGACCCCTACTGACTTGACTTTTACAACATGTCTGATGGACAAGTCATAAAAGCCATCATTGACCCCCCCCCCCCTTCATTTACAATCAAGGTATTAGAGAAGATGGTATAATGCCTCCACAGTACTACTCGTTGGATGGTAACTCCCCTATAAGCCAATGTCTGACCTTCTAACGGACTTTGCGACATGGAGCAAAAAGAAAGAAAACACTAGGGGCTTGTCATGACCTCACAGTTGTGATTTCTGTATATAGAGAACATATGGAACAAATAGTAACTTTATTTAAATCAGGGATGCGTTTCGAGGCTAGACCTCTTCATCAGACACCTGGACAAGATTATATGACTTGGGTCCGTTTCTCATAGTCCCTAAGTGTAAGACGATCGGGACCATTGGTGAAGAGTGATTTGCAAAATGCAGCGATCGGGGCTGATCTGAAAGGTTTTTCTGCTCCATATCTGGACACTAACACAACCTTTGGTCTACCGGCGGTACTAGGTGATAAGCACCCACAACACTGGCACTTCTATCCAAGCCACCACACATTTAAGAGCTTGTTCTTGGCCCCTGGCCCCACCTGTTTCTGTGCCTTGTTTTTCTCTTCATCTCAAGCCTTGCAACATGAACTAGAATATAAGCAAAACCAGAACCTTCTCCATAAGCAAAGGAAAGCCATCTACAGACAGCTGTTGTGGGGTCCTGCCCCTCATAAGTGCACAGTGGGGTTCTCATTGGCCGGATGCTCTCCACAAGGCGAACTATACCTTATCCCTCCTGGTGAGATTGTTGGCTTTGGTAGAACCACATGAGGTGGACAGGTTGGGAAAAACATGGGTCAAAAACTAAGAGAATACAAAAAGTTCATTGAGCCTACAGAAAAATGAATCTGTCAGTACAAGGAAAACACCTTCACTCCGAGATGAAAAACTCCCAACAGGCTGCAAAAATATACAGATCCATTCTGTTGACCGAGAAAGGGGATTTTTTTTCTCTTTCCTCGTTATCAGTTCACCTTGTGCTAAACATTTTTGTAGATTTCCTTTCGCACAGTGATATATTTGTTAGAAATGTTCTGTCTTTTGTTTGAAAGTTGGTCCTGTGAAAGATGACATCAGCTTAGAAAACAATATAGTAGCTGTAATATCGTCTCGCGGGGGCCGTTAGACTTTACTTTGTTGCACTAAAATTCAATTTTCAAAAAGAGACGAAAAAAGTAGGAAAGAAAATCCACACGGAGGATTAACCCTATAATGGCAGCCAAGAACATGGGTGGGAACCAAGATATAGGTCCCCTTGTGACAGCAGACTTACTCGTTCTACGGTTGATGTTAAAACTTGATACTTTTATTGATATAGTGTTGTTGTTATTTTTTTATACTTATCAGTGAACCTAGAGATGGATATTCGACTCAAGCGAAGACTCGGCATAGCAACTGCCCAACCAGTAACGGCGTTGTACATCTTGGGCAGCGATCTCCAACCCCTGGGACTATAATTTCCAACATATGGTCCTCATGCAACCATACAAGGTATTTTATAAGGACCCAAAAGTTAATGGTGTGTTTATGGGGGTGTGCCGCTTTAGGTAATGTTGTAAAGGAGGCCAACTGCACTGGTGGGACTAGGCGGGAAATAGGGGAGGCGCCATGTTTGGATGCTGAGCCAATCAGTGAGTGATACATAGAAAAGTCACGGACAGACAATAGACATAGCGGTCCTGTGCATGGAGACCGCTATGTCTATTGTCAGAGAGAGAGGGGCGGACTGAAAAGGGGACGGGTACACGTGATTACCTGCCAGAGTGGTCAGCCTTCACGGATCTGTATGGCTGTACAATTAATAGGTTGAGCAATTTTCAGTACAGAAGTCGCTTCTTGGAGCCACACATGCAAATGGGATTTGGTCTAATTTCTGGAAAACTCAGTAATCCCAAAATGACGCTTGCAAAAAAGCCCCAAAACATCGTGGACGTTGGTAATTTTGCCTTACGAGCTAATTTTACGACGTCTCACAATAAACCAATTATGATTGAATATCTGTCTTCATTCTTGATTCAGTAGAGATTTGCTCTTCGAATCTTAGCCTGATGATAAGGGGGGAAACTTTTTTGTCTTTTTGAGCTTGTCTGTGTTTAACCTCACCAGCTCGGAAAAGGTTAAAGGTTGGGGAACATTTTTTTTCTCTCCTTCAGGAGAAAGGGATAGGATCAAACACCTCTATAGAACAAAAGGTAATGTCAGGGGGCACTCGGTCAAAAAAACTCCTTCAACAAGGGATATTTCAACCTTTCAGAACAGTTACCCGGGCAGCATGGCAAAACATCCCTGACATGAAAAGCACAAAAGAGAGAAAGGACAGAGGTAGGTATTGTTATGCGCACGCCTCTTCGGCAGTAATATTTCCATCCCCCACACACATACGCACAACTTTGTACATAGGCCGGTGGAGAAAGTCATAGAAGACTTAAAAGAAGTGACCATGTGTGCTTCCGACCTCCTGTGTATGACCAGCTGATACTTAGCAAAGTTCACCTGATGAATGGCAATCCAATGTAAATAAGTGAACCCAACCCTCACCAGATGAGCATGTAATTCTATGGGTGAAAGACCTCCCAAGGCTTTGGCGGGACGTAAAATATGCACAATTCTGCTCGATGTATCAACGGCAGTCATCTAACATAATGGATGTAGCCTGTCTTCATCTAAAATGACACAAAGTAGCTACAATGAGTAACTCGAAACCAAGAAAAGCTGTGAAGTTTCTATCTGTCGCAATGATCACCATTAAGAAACACACGTGGATATTGCCAGTCATCACAATCCTCTTCCCACCGCTCAACCGGAACCAAGATCAGCCACAACAGATGTTCCAAAAGTAAACAAGACGTAGTGTATACTGAAGAACAATACTTCATTCCAAGAAATCACATGCTATATGGTAAGGTATATACACGACATAGCTGGCGCCAAGGACAATGGATGGGCTGGATTCAACCATGGCAACGTGAAAGTTCACGAAAGAGGAAAGCTACAAATGAAAATGGAAGCCATCTTGTAGACTTCAAAAGTAGACATCAACGACAACCTCTGTCTGCCTCTTTGGTGACACTAACTCCTGATTGGCTGCAATGTAGAAGATCTCAATGTGCCGCTATGCTCAGTCAACCTTCGACAGGGATTGACATCTCCCATGGTCTTACATATAGGTAGATCACCCAACCCTGATCAAAGTTGAAATCTCTGCTGGCTTCACTATAACGATGCCAATAGTTCAATGAGTTTTTCCCCCCTCCTCCATATCCATGGAGCCTTGGTGCCAGACATCTCTGGAGTTGACAAATAACCCAGTTAAGTGTTCTGGCAGAAGACGTGTTAAGTAGAAGAACTGATGAAGAGGTGTATTATTTCAGCTGCAAGTACAGCAAAGCTTTCGGATGAGACTGATTGATTAAGACCAGATGGATGGCCACACATAGGTGTGACAAAAATAGAAACACATTGCCGGCATTCCAGGCATTGTCCTCCTATAGCCGGGGAGGTGGATGGTCCACCATGGATGGACCTTAGATGCCTCCTGATGAGATGGAGAATGAAGGAATGTTAATGGCCCAGTAACTCTTCTACTCCTTGGTTTTCGGTGACATTGGGCTCACAATGAATCACCCGGGACTCCTTACAAAACAAACCCACCGTTCTACCTTGATGATTTAGCATAGGCTGAAATCTTTGAGATTGGGCTGATATTCGCTCTCCAGACGTCTCCGACAACATTCAGTCGGTAATTCAGTCACTCAACAGCTTTCCTACATGTCACAAGAATATAACATTAAGCTTCATCAAGTCGCTGTGGCACTTCAGCTACAAGTTTTACATACTTCAATATTTACATACAGTCCCACACATGGAGTGTGCCACTGAATATTACATATACACATGTAGCAGAGCTGAGTTTGTCAACTGGCATAATTTATGGTTAGACTCCAAATAAATTCAACTCTGCTAAACCAACTATGCAGTATGTCTGTGCAGGCGCTGATGGGGCAGTATAAGGCTGTATTTACATGGGCAAGCGCGATATCGGTCCAGGAACCTCAAACTGAGCATACGCATCTGCAAGCCATGTGATTGGGTATCGCTTGTATGGGGAGGAATGGGCGCTTATGTTTAACAAATAGGGTATGCTGACATTTTTCTATCTCACAGCAAGAAATCGCACATGTAATCAGACCCGTTGAGAATAGCGGGTTCTTGTCTCGTGTGATTTTGTTTCATGGGATTGAGTTATCTTAGTAAAGACAAACTCAGCTCTGCTACATCTCTCTACACATTTGGCTTCAGAGCCAGATATGAGAAGCGTCAACAGGACAGGATACCACAATTTCTCAATCTTCTCCGCATTAGTCCCTGAAAGTACAGAATTACTCTCTTCTCACTTTTGAAAACCTGATAAACAACTTTGATAGTGTGTGAACGGAACTAACCAATAGCTAAAAAGTTTCATAATGTGAAGCTATCGATGCCTTCATCTCTGCCCCGTTGTGATGTCATCAGAGCTCTGATGATGTCACACACAGATACTGATGAGGTCATCTCTTTTGACACAGATCTGAGGTCAAGCAGAGAAGACTGAAGTGAACCCTGATATAACGAACGTGCCATAGGGGATATTAGCCGGCTGACAGGCGCGCTCTTGTACGCCCACCGCTATTATTGATGGTCAAACGTAAAAAGTTCTCCCAGTTTTAGCACCGGTCGTTTAACCTATTCAGTGCCATGCAGCTGTTTTATTGCAATGACAAGCAGTTATTAATCACCAGGCCTCGGCCATTTATCCCCCTCTGTATGGAGTAATGCGGCAGATGGAGCTCCATTACCTGCAGGCTTTCTATTCTGCCCTCATGAATGTTTTATTTGCAGGAGGGCAAAGGTCTGTCCAGGAATAGGATGCGGCACTGCCCAGCCCCCAGACTCCCCCTGTGTCCAGCCTTCTATCTCCCAGCATGTGATGCCGCCTGAAACTGTTACCTACTTGTTATACATCTGCTCAAGTTACACTACAGAGGATCTGAGGGTTGTGGCCCCCATACCTGAACAGGGGAGATTGAAGGGATTGGGGGATCTCTCCTGCAGCTCCTTTGATCCCCCACTGCTCTTCATAAGAACGTATCCCCCCACCTCTGATCAGCCTGGACATATTGCAGGATACTCCTAACCTACCAGGATGCTGAGAGTTGCAGTACTGAATGTCACATTCCAAAGCATTCTTAGTTGGGAGGGGTATTGTTTCTCATTGTGGAGAGTGCGACCTAGACATAAGGATACTTATAGGCCATGCAGTGTTTCCTGGGAAATTTCATATGCAAATGAGGAACGGATCAATGCCTCTACAATTGGTAGGCAGATGCTCTACAAGTCAAGTGTCCAACCTTCTAACAGGCCTTTCAGCATGACTAAGGATATGAGCCTGAAGCAGGTGGTGGTATTGTGCGGTGCGGCGGTGGCAGGGGGCGGCAGCACACTTCTTTTTATAAAAATTACTTTTACTGGACAGCAACTGGATGAACAATTTTTTTGCTCCACGAGAGGGCACTGTACTGGAGACCACGGAGTGGCTGATAATGGCAGCGAATGAGGCCACGCTCAGGAGCGGCTGTCATCAGTAAGAGGGGAGCAGGGCACTACTCACCCCTCTTACTTACCCCCCTGCTTTAATGTTGTCAGTTCTCTGGTAACTCAGCAATGTCTATAACGGTCCGGGTGGGGGACGTGTCCACTGCTGCACTCTGCCCGCCATCTCTAGAGCCATTCTGCCGACTACGCCAATTATAAAACAGGTGGTGGTGTTGTGTGGCACTACGGTGACAGCCAGAGGCGGAGGCAGCACACTTTTAAAAAAAATAAACTAACTTTTACTGAACAGCAACTAGATGAACAATATTTTCACTCCATGGAAGGCAGACAGAGTGGCTGATAATAGCAGTGAACTAATCACGCTCCGCAGCAGCTGTGATCAGTAAGAGAGGAGCAGGGCATTGCTCACCCCTCTTACAAGCCAAATTAGAACCTTCTCCATTAGGAAAGGATACCCTTGGGGTTCTTGCCCCCCACCAGTACACAGTAGGGTTCCATAAAGTATCCGCACGAGTGAATGAACGAACTGTCATCATTCGCTTAGGCCAACGAGTTCTCGCTCCGTGTAAAAGAAGCCTAACTTCATGCGAAAATAAAGTGTCATTAATTCCTTCTTCGTCGACTTTCAGTTGTCATTTATGAAACTGAATACTTTCCGCTAAAGATAAGAGAGAGACGGTTCAGAGAGAGCGCAATGTTACCTTTTAGGAAACCCACTGAAACTGCGTGTCCGTAAACCACAGACGGACCTGCTAGTCACTTCCTGAAATCTGCATCATGGTATACAACACTGAGCAGCTCACTCCAAATACAAGCATGGAGCGGCCAAGTGTTTCATTTCACCCGTGCAAATTGTGTTTAAATATCAGAAATACAAAAACATCCGTGTAAATTTTGCATTCCAGCACAGCAGCCAATCAGCACTCAGCTATCTGTCTTAAAGGGGTTGTCCAGGACTTTTTAGATTTCCAGCGCTGCGCAGGAAACATCTTGTGCTGACCTCAGTGCATTGGCCTGGATTGGTAGTGTAGGCAAGGCTTTTATTGAATTCCATGGAAGTTGTGTCTGCAATACCAACCCGGCTGCTGCAGGTCATCAATAGAAAAAATCAAAAAGTTCCAGACAACCCCTTTAAGTGTCAGGAAAGCAACTTCATACTTGGTTGAGCTGGCAAAGCGTTTTGCACTAATAACTTTGCTAGTATTTGAGTCCCAACTGAGATGTAGTGTGAAAATCCTCGGCCTAACACAAAGTCATTCCCGGGGCGTAGCTATAGGGGGTGCAAAGGTAGCAGTCATTACAGGGCCCTGGAGCCTTAGGGGGCCCAAAGGTCCTTCTACCATAAAAGAGACACCAGTATTATATTCCAACATGGAAGAGGGTTCTTTACTGTAAGAGCAGTGAGGCTGTGGAACTCTCTGCCTGAGGATGTGGTGATGGTGAACTCAATTAAAGAGTATAAGAGGGGCCTTAAGTGTTACAATATTACATGTTATATCAGTGATTACTTTGGAAGGGCCGGTGATCCGGGGATTATCCTGATTGCCTTTTTGGAGTCGGGAAGGAATGTTTTTCCCTAAATTAGGAAAATTGGCTTCTACCCCATTGGTTTTTTTTGCCTTCCTCTGGATCAACATTGGGGGTAATAGGCTGAATTAGATGAACATGTGTCTTTTTTCGGCCTTACATACCATGTTATATATGACACATGGAAGCTAGGGGGATGGATAGAGCAATTATATTTCACCACCGGTGCACCGGAAAAACATAGGTGTACAAGCTATACATGACAATCATGGTCTGCTTGCTAAATCCAACTGCTTTACAGAAGGAGAAATCTACAGCACCACCTGCTGGTCAAGCTGCTGAGTCCTCCAGACCTTCTGGAATGGTTCAAGCTGAAGATGAGTCTAAAGCACCGAACAGTTACGACTAACTAAAAAAAAAAAATTGTGATACATTCCACTTTCATCTCTGTACGTCTTGCAGGATACTTTCCACACTGGTTTGTAGGATGAATGGGAAATCGGGTCCCAAATTACAAGAGTTTACGGCTTTCTTTTACCAGTCCCATCGCCCTTGTGAACCGCGTGGAGGGAAGAGGAGGCCGCATCCACGCATTCTTTACGAGCCGCTCGCTATATATTACCTTTTAGCTTATTTCTTTTTTTTACATTTTTTTTTAAGAGTCTCGAGTCATAAGCGAGTTCATATCGGAGGCGCGCTACTTCTTGGTTCCCCATTTCTGCTTGTGATTTTGAGCTCCATCTTGATATTAAAAAACAAACAAAAAGAAAAAAAAAAAAACAGTCATTGTACATGACAGCCGGCCAGTCCTGCAGCCGCCGAGAGGACATCTCCACAACAGTCACATGCTTGGCCATTCACCTCGAGAAATATAGATAGATGCAATACAAAAAAACATAAAAATGTAAAAAAACGAACAAAACACAAATGCAAAATTAGATACAGGTAGAGAGAAAACGGATGACCCCAAAGCTCTGACCTGGCGGACGGTTTGCAGTGTAGGTCTCACAAGATAACGAGGACCCTTGTCGTGGGCTGCAGAGCTTGTGTATTTCGGTTTGTGATATTGCGGATGTAATTTTTAGTTTTATATTAAACAAATTTCCAATTGTCCTCCTCAGCGCTCCCGCCCTCCTCCAGCTAAAATATGGAAGGGATGCAGAAAAGTGCGTGCATAGCAAACTGCATTATTACAATGTTTAAATATTAATTGCAGCACTGCGTAGTAAAGATGATCAAGTACGGTGTCAGGTAGGGTTCGCCTTTTTTTTTGCATCCAACAATATTAAGTTCCGTGATTTTTTTTTTATTTTTAGGTCGAGGCCGCGTTAATTTTTTTTTTTTTTGCTGTATTTAAACTCATTTATTATGACGCTATAAACCAATTTTACCGCTGCTGCCCAATAACTACAGTTTTGCGTTATAAAAACTCTCATCTCAAAGGAAGATACACAGCCGCTGGCACAGTTATCTTTAACCCTTGAAAGGCCTGTGTGGAATTTTTGTTTTTGAAATTTTTTGAAATTTTTTTTTTGCAACAGCAGCCAAACAGAAAAAGAAAAATGATGTGAGCTGGGACCGTCATGAGACAGGTTAGGTGCACCCTGGTGACGATCTCCACACCTGTCCTAAGGTGAGCCCAGGGAGGACTGAAACCAGTCGTGGATTAGAAAGGCAAAAGCTCGCTTGATCTTGATTTTCAGTATGATCATGAACGCATCTCACCATGCTTCAGATTTTGGGGGTTTTAAAGGTGTTGTGCCACAATTGCAAAATACTACCCTATCCATAGGACAGGGGAAAACATGCTGACTGGTGGGGACCCCCATGTCCTGTTCTGCCTGTCACTGCTTCACTTCTCCCCCAGGAGTGACGTCATCGTTCAGGGAGCCCTGGCCGAGCATGCACAGTCAGCGCTTCGTCCACTTCAGTGGGACTGATGGAAATGCCGGAGTGGGTGCAGCTCGGTTATTTAGCAGTCCCATTAAAAGTGAACGACCAGCGCTTCATTCACTCTTTCCGCAGTGAGGACAACGGGAGACGGTAGGACCCCCATTCTCGAGATCGTCAGCAGTCTCAGCAGTGAGACCCTTGTGAATATCCTATGCTAGGGGGTAATTGGTTATGGCGGCCAAGTGATCACAGCGACGTCATTTTTGGATGCTTCGATGTCGGCTCTTCCTATTTATGTGAAGCAGCCAAATAGACTTACATTATATTATTTATAGCGCAAAAGTGGAAAAAAAAATACCATTCAGGTGTTCTGCTTCGGAAACAGATGGGGAGACAGATGCACATTGTTATGTGAACGCACATCGCATCTTATTAACCTAGGTGGAAGCCGACACGAGCTGATGGATCCAGGCGGCAGGTAAAGAGGAGCAGCAGCGGGAAGCCCCGCGGCTCCGCAAGGGTTAATCGCCACTCGCTGCACACACAATACTTCCAAGCTGATTTTTTTTTTCCAGAGCCGTTCCATAAAAAAAAAAAAAAGAATCAAAGACTGCGAATTACTTTGAGACGGTATAGAAGTTAGAGGGAAGGAAAGTCGCTGGGAGACCGGTGGCAGGCGGCGTTCTATCACTCGCAGAGGCGCTGCCAGGATTTCCCACCTGAGACAGATCGCGACGCATGTTGGAATCATTCATGCACATGAAGCAATACACAAGTTCAGTGTAAAGCCACTTTTAAAAGCTCATTGGGCGCATACTTTACTTGTACAAAATACCTTATTCATGACGGAGCAGTGAGGGCCTAGGTAATTACTCGAATCAAGGTGGCCTCAGAAGTGTTTAAATCTACAAGGACACTTAGAATATGAATAATGCAAAATCATTTGCATCTAAATTTTTTAAGTGTTCTTTATTCAAAAACTAAAATGCAGTTTCGATTAAAGTTTGATGAGTGAAAGCTGAGCACTTCATACCCACTGTGAAACATCTCCTATTTGTGGAAATTATTTCAGACAGTGGAAAGGGACAAAAGAGACGGGGAAAGAAGTTGGAGATTAGAATCCGCTTCCTTCAAACGGACTTATTTTCTGAGGGTTCTCGCATGAAGAAAGGATGATTTTAGTGGACGGGTAGAACTCAGCGGGGGCCGGGAACCCGGGCCCTGAGAGGGGCTCAAAAGGTCCCACTACCCTGGGGGGGGGAAAGGGCCGGTTATGTTCAGGTTACTCCTCCATCCTCTCTCCTACATATTGTCTTTATGGCTCGTTCAATGTAGGTGGACCTGTAAAGGTCATTTTTGTGGATATAGTGGGCCTAGTGGCACCATTTGCAGCATTTCTGGGGTCATTTCTTATCGGACGCTATCTATAGGAAATCATTGGTTACATATATTAAGAGCGGCATTTCAAATGCTGATTTAAAGGGGTTGTACGAAGATTGCAAGGTATCTCCTATCCATAGGGCAAGTGATAAAAGTCTGATCCGTGTGGGCGCCGTGTCCCCCATCCTTCTCACTGTGGGCTCACCGCACCCCCTGCACTGCGGAGGAGACTAAATAGAGCGCTAGTCGTGCAAGTGCGCTGATTCACTTTCATTGAGAGTGCCATAGATAACGCGCCGTCAGCCCCAATGAAATGAGTGGAGTGCCGACTGCAGATGGTTAGCCGATGCTTCAATCATTCTGACGTCACCGTGGGGGTGAAGTGACTCTGCAGTGACTGGCAGAGGGGAACATGAGACCCCTGTTCTTGAGATCAGCAGGAGTCCCAGCAGTGAGACCCCCACTGATCAACCGGTTACCCTCTATCCTGTGGATGTCCTTTGGATAGGGGATAACTTGTGATCCTGCCACAACCCCTTTTTATATACTAAGGGGATTTTCCTAATTTACAAGTTTGGTCTGCGTACATTTCTGATATAATTTCCACCACTTTCTTAAGGATACACAAATGTGCTGGTCCGAGGGGGCCGGAGTGTGGAGGACAAAAAGGCAGAGAGCGTCTCTGCAAGCAAGCCTTGTGCAACATTTAGCAACTTTTTTATGCCAGAACCTGGTGTAAAAAACATTATGACTTTTCCCCTTTATGTTTTTATCAGGCTGTATTGGTTCCTCATGGTGTCTAAGGTCAGCGGGTATACACTGTGCCCTGGGAATGTTGGCACTATTTAGAGCATAAGATACAATTTTATTAAACAAAGGGGTTGTCAATGATGACCCCATCACAGGTAGACCCCAGTGATCTCCTGTAATCTGTGAGTGAACCTGGTAGCAATCTGGTTTCCCTACAGCTCCCCCACAGGGAAAATGAAGCATTACATAGTGCCTATTTCTATCAATGGGCTGTCAATATAATGCATAGACCTATCGGGTCTCCATTGAAAGAGATCCTGAACAGGGGACCCTATGCAGAATTTTTTAGAGACCAAAAGCCGCAGTTAGACCCGTGGATTTAGTGTTGAGCTCCAGGGTTACAGATTTGCCTGCGTCCTGCAGCGTAATTCCATCCCGTGTGAAAGGTCCCTTAGGAGGGTATTCAGTTTTCTATGGCAGACAACCCCTTTAAGCGTTAGTAAATAATTATGGTATTTACATTCTTGAACCTTTAAGGGTGATCTGAGTTCGGTTCCGCAGATCTATGGGGGCGGCCAAGTGTTGTGGCTATAATATGGACCCTAAAATATGGCCTTAAATGCGTTTAACCCCTTCCAGACCTCCCAATCCAATAAGTACATAGAATTACAATTTGTTACATTGTATCTTTTCCCTTATACAGTAACCACATCACGAGCCGCACACCTGCTTGGACGACGTCATTACTCCTGATTCACTGCTGGAGGTAAATCTGACATGTTGTCCATTTAGCGCTGTAAATAAAACCCCGCCGTAGTAAAAAGTGGGTCACATCCTGAGCGCTTGTGATATAACAAAGGTCATTTGAGCCGAGTGTAACGGCCGAGAGAAGCTGTGCGGTTCAGGTGGGGATGGGTCATGGGGGCTAAGTAGGGGTCTGGCCGAATGAGGACAACAGGAGGAGTCGCTTATGGCGTAGTCTATTGCTCACAGTCAATACCCAGACTCACACGCGTTTTGAAGCCGGAGGGGGAGGCTGCCCAGACTTGGAAGTAAAATCATATCCTGCGCGTCCAAAGTTTTTTTTTTTTTTACTCTTTAATTTAAACAATGGGGACTTTTTTTCCCCCCTTAAACTCAACGAACAAAGATTTCCCCAGCAACAGACCCCCTGCTCAGCAGGTCACCTATATTTGCGACAGTATGTTTCTTTTCCCACGCTAACCCCGGGGCTCATTTGCATAAGATCTCTGTTGTGACAATTAGTTTCAGGTGAGATGATTTGTATGAAGCCGGCTCGAAACGATGCACTAGTTAGGGATTTCCTTGGTCCTGTCTCTAATTGCGACTGACTGGCACCATTCACAATCGCCCTCTTGATTCAGCAGATTGTTCTGCCAGTCGCTATTGGTGACCTTACCGTACACACAAGTCTATCCTGGATGGCAGACGCGGCGCAGTTTAACATTAAAAAGCACAAAGCGAAGACAAAACGCGACAAGAACAAAATTATCCTTCCAGAGACTTGAAAGTGATAAAAGACGGGGAGCGATCGAAAAAGAGGAAATACATGCAGGGAATAAAACCTATTTTTCCAGTATGTATCGTTTATGCTGAAGACGTAGCAGAGCTGAGTTTGTCGTTTAGCATTTTCCATATTTACAAGGAGTCCTAATTAAAAAAAACGAACTTTAATGAAATATACCACAATATTGCGGCAAACTGCAAACACCGCTCTGCTACGTCTGTATCAAAGCAGAAATCATTTCTAAATTAACCCTTTCAAGACAGTTTCAAATTACCCTGTCGCAGCTGCATTTTAACATTTGTATTAACCCCTTAGTGACGCCTTTTTACTGGCCTCACTAAGGGGCTTTAAACCTGCAGATATATTTTTAAGATGGTGAATTGGCTGACTACTGACAGCCCGGCTCCTGCTCTAACCAACAGGAATTGAGAAACCTCAGATCCCAGCAGTTTAACCCTATATATGTTCCAATCCATAGCAACTGCAGTATGTACGATGACAGAAGGAGGGAGCTATTTCTGTCACCTATCGGCACCCTGTAGTGCAATTGCAAATGAGTTCCCATGGCAGATGGAAGCCTGACAAAGGCTTCCATGACTGCCATGTAACTCAGCCTACTAGGCCCCGCCTCTCACAGTCTGATAGGTACTGTCATAGGCTAAGTAGAATGCACTACATAAGTAATGCGGTGTACTATCCCACAGATTCAACAATCACATCTTCAAGTCCTCTTCGGGGACTAAAAATAGTGTAAAAAAAAAAAGTTTAATAAAGTTTAATCTAAAGAAAAAAATCCAGTTTAAAAAAATACATATTTTCCAGCAAATAAAAATACAGAAAAAAAACTTTTTATAACTAACCAAAAAAGTAACACCAGAATTGCTATTTTTCTTTTGTTTCCCAATAAACGTAATAAAAAGCAATGCAAAAGTCCCAGGTACCTCAAGATGGCACCAATAAAAACTGCAAGTCTTCCCACAAAACACAAGACCTCACAGAGCCGCGCTGCCGTAAAACAAAGTTCTGTTGGTCTTAGGGTGCAGCGATGGTTTTTCTTTAAAAATCATGATTTTATTGTGCAAAAATTGTAAAAAAAAAAATCTAATAAAATCTCTATAAAGCCGGCGCCGCCGTAATCGCGCCGATCCTGAATGGTGAACGTGATAAAAACAAAAGCCAAAAAACAATGGCAGAATTTTTGGACATTTTGTAAATCTATAGATCAATTGTGCCAAATGACAAACCCAGCTGTACTACACAGTATATCTTTTCGACCCTAACGGATTATGCATTTTTTGTGATTTGCCCTGTATTGGTAACCTTCCAACCATTTCATTTTCCTAATCCCATTGTATCCCATGTGCCTAATGTGAACATATAGCAATGAGACATTACAAATGCATATAATATTAATGTATATATGAAAAGAAATGAAATGAAAGACTTTCCATGCTCCCGCCAGATCAGGTCGGCCGCCCTAGGCACAGGCCATGTGTAGGCCCTTCCAGGCAGTGAGGCCTCTTTCATTATGCAGCACGGTACACACAACCGTATTGCCAGTTCTCCGTTATTGCGCCCGAGTTCTCATTGCCGCCGCTAATATACCGACTATTGTTCTGAAGCCTCTTTGATGGTTCTCAGGTGTAAACAATTCTTTTCCTTGTAAGTAATCTTATAAGGAAGAGACAAGTGGCAGTCTGCGGAGAAGTAACGCGCCTCTTTATAAAATGGAAATGAAGCAGGTATTAAGAAATATTATCCTGTAAAGACAGTGAACTAATCTGGAAGGAGATAGATCCCTGAGCCGCTTTATTTCCTAAATGAAAGTACTTTGCCTTTTGAAATATGTAATTATATTTAAAAGGGAAGGGGGGCATTAAATCTGGAGCGGAGAGCGCTCGACTACATCAGTGTTACTTATGACAGCTTTATGTTGGTACAAAGGATTATGGGAAATGGCCAAGAGGTAGGTCCTAGGTAGATCTGCTGACCTATCGCATCACACGTATCACCACCGATGGTCAGGCGGAATCACTGGATGGTTGATGGGTCCCGCTGTAACATCTACATGGGATTTCTATGGTCTCCCAAGTCTGCTCAGATGCACCTACACCCTGGCTTGTCAGTGAATTGACCCCCGTCTATAGGGAGATTAGATTAAGGTGCGCACAGCAGCCTATAGATTCTCTGTACAGCGCTATATACACAACGGGTAATAACCTTTGCAGGGCCCTTTTACTCGGGGAGATCTATTGGATGCAGATGGCCTACAGGCCGTTCCAGTGATGGTCACTCCTATGCTCTTACACAGTGAATGGAGGCGCAGCGGCCGGGGAGCGTCCCAGTAAACAGGCAGTGGTTCATAGATGGACGACTGCCTGTTTGCACGGCTGATCATTGTTCAGTTTTTTTTCTGCATGCATAAACTGACAGACGAGACAAATGATCATTGCACCGACTGAACGACAATCGCTTCGATTCTCGCTGGATCGTGGACTCCAAACAATTTATCTGCCCGTGTAAAATGGCCTTTATTGGATCAGAAAAAATACTGATGTAGCAGAGCTGAACGTGTCATTGAGCTCTTTGGCACTGTACCGTTTGTGCACTGTCATAGCTCACTGCAGTCCCTTGAGAGGCAAACCTAGAAGCTGCAAAATCTGTAACGACCCCCAATTATAATGTTTAGAGCCCAGGTGTGACTGCACCTTCAGGACCTTCTATGGGTATAGCTATGGGGAGCTGGTGGGACATGTGATCTAGGTGCCAGAAGAGCACCAATAAACCATTTTCTTTAGCCATCATCTATAGAAAGTGCACTGAACTAAATATTTGCTTTGAGTGCAGGAAAGTCCAGCTAAAACGGTATCACGTGCCAAACTCAACTCTGCTGCATCTGACAAACTGAGCTCTGCTACATCTCCAGTGCGGCTACAGTATTCTGATCTAGTTTTGATAGGCAGTACCGATATTCTAGTTTTGTCACCCCATCTCTATGAACGCGCAGTGACGAGGCGATGCAGTTCACCCGCGATACGAAATCATTAAGCGATAGTGATATAATCACGTCTGGAAGTGGGGCCGGCGTTCGGAGCGTGCTGAGATTCTCCGTCTGATGCTCTGAGCCTGACTGCGTGTGGAAGAACGAGGAGCCGGTAGTGTTCTAATCCTGCCAAACTACTAGGTAATAAAATAAAATCATCTGATAACAAGCGCGCTCGCTGCCAGCCTGCAGATCCGTCTTATTAAATAATATGGACTTTTTTTCATGTGAAATCAATAACCATTCAATTAATGAATTAGTTTTATCAGGAGCGCCGAGCGGTGTCAAGTGCATTAAACGGAAGACGCGAAGCAGACTCCGGGTGTGAAGAGAACAATCATTCAGGTCAGTGAGATCAGAAGAGTATCATCCGATGTATACAAATGTATCAAAATGTAGCAAGGAAGGAAATCACAAACAAACAGAAACCTGCTCAAAGTTGGCAACTCTGCCTGACTCATCTAAGTCTATGGTTCTGTCTGAAGGCCGTTTTCGATGTCCCAGAAGGAACCCTGGGATGGAAAGGGTGAATGGGTGAATGGAAATCTAGACTAGTGGGGCTTCAGCTTCCTGGATGTGGGGTTCTAGAGATAGGCAATAGATAGGATGGGACCCTTGGAAAAGTCACTATAGCTCAACCTCATAGAACTTGTGAACCCCTTCCCAAACTCTTTAGGGCCATATTGACCCTCATTTGTTTGGGATTATGACAAGCGCCGTCAGGCTTACAGAGCCCATAGGAAATTGGGAAGGGAAGGCCCCATTATAGCCGCATGATGCATTATTATACAGCCTTATGTATGCCATCATCCAGAAAGGGTTTCATCCCCCAATTTCCTGTTAAAGAATAGGGAGACCTCAAGAAGTTGGCACCCTCTATCGCAGATGTGAAGGCCTTCCTCTATGGAACACCGCCGCTATGACTGAAGTAAGGAAAGCGAGTGGCTCCTTCTGCAACGATACATGGAGCCGTCCGTCAGTGCAGTCCAGGGCCGACACCATCATTTACTGCAGATGCAACACACATTACTAGTAAGAGCGCGACCCGATCGGAACACAATGCAAATGATGGCACGAACGTGTGGGTTGGAATTTGGCGCGATCGCCTCATTGTACCTGTGTTCATTCCAGGGACTCTTGAAACCGATCGGTATCCGAGTCTCCTGCAGATGACTTCCTAAATCATCGGCCCCTATCATAGCAGAAGGAGGCCACTTCAAGAGTTTTTATTGCTTCACCTGCGCAATTATGATCTCTTGTAGGTCAAAACACAAAATTGAACTCCATGTTCCGTGGCCCCCAGGAGCCCATCGTGTAGCACATCCAAGTATGCCATTGATGTTTCTATATAGACACCAGTATGAGATATAGCGCCGGATCCGGCTTTTTCACTATTCCCTGTCCCCGAAGGGAAATTATGGTTGTGTGAGTTGGACCAGGAGAAAGGGGCCACATTTTGCCAGACCCCCTCCCCTTCTTATTAATTGCTCCAAGATCCATGCATATCAGGTCTTGCAAATGTACAATATTGACTATTGAGTTACCAAGACTGAGCAAACAATCTCAGCATAGACAATGCAGGAGGGGCTCCCAAAAAGACCCCCGAAACTAGACAGCAAAACCTTGTGTGGAGTTTTTCTAGGCTGCACAGAGAGGAACAGCAGGAGCGTACATCAAACCGAAGTTAAGGGCAAATCACTGCTGGTAAGATAAGCAGACATTTCATTCTTAGAAACAAATTCACATGTTCTGAGAGAACCGCTGCAAAGCAGAAGTGACAAAAATATGTCATTTATCAAGTGATACATTTCTGGGGGATAAAAAAAAAAGCCGCCCCAAGGAATTCTCTGCACGGCTCTTACTCCTGTTCAACAGATGGATCTGCAACAAGTTGCTGTCTACAGTAGGCCCTCTGGCAGCTCAACTGGGATAATTAGAAATTATTGCACTTCTGTGGGGAGAATTTTTGTCACCCCTTTCATTTTTGTTATGATGATGCGTATGTCACGCTGTGCGGAAAACTGCTGCAAGGGTTAAAAGCACCCCCCCCCCCCTCCCTCCCCTATGGTACTTCATCTCCCATTAGACTGGAGCCGGAATACTTCTACACAACGGAGGCGATCAATGCGCGGCGCACTCTACATATATCACAACTTTATTAATGTACATCCCGTTTTATATTGTAGTATTTCACCGCAAACCCTGTTGGTTTTAATGAACACTCAGAAGGCCTCGAGCCGCTCTCAGCGTATTAGGATCAGTCAATTTGAGGCTAGTGAACTGAGAAGGTATCGAGAGCCTTAAGTATCGGAGAAAACGACGGATGGATTGACTGGGAGACGCTTGTATTGGGGTGGCAGAGCCGTGCCTCTCGTTTTCAGGGGTGTTTTGGACCCCATATGGCCTCGTATTGAGACACGGCGGCTCGGTGGTGGCTTTGCTGTCCTTGGTTCGAATTAGACCAAAGCCAACATCTGCATGGAGTTTGTATGTTCTACCCGTGTTTGCAGGAGTTTTTTCCACACACCGAAGAAAACCCATTCTGATAGGTTAATGACATTATTTGTAAACTATTTATGGCCTATCCTCAGGATAAGTCACCAATAGTAGCTCTCCAAGGGTCCATCAACTGGGACTCCCACCGATCAGTGGGACCCCCAACCGAGATAGTGTGCTCATGCACTGCTCTGATTTTGGCAGGAAGCAACAGCTCTGTTCTCTTTTGCAACGGCCAGATTTGGTATTACAGTCAAAGTACCATTCATGTCAATTAGAACTTGGCCTGCAATCCCAAGTCTGGCCAATGCAGAGAGAATGGAGCTGTTGGCTTCCTGCAGACAGCTCAGTGCACATGCGCAATGGCCCAGAGAACAGATGATCTGCGAGGGGTCCTGGAGACAGACAAGTCTACCATTCATGGTCTATCCTGAGAATAGACTATCAATAATTCACTACTGGAAAGTTATAGCAGGTAAGACGTTGGACAATCGCCCAAGGCCCCCATTTGTGTTAGAGTCTCCAAGGACTGGATTCCTAAGAGCAACCTGAGAGTAGATCATGTCAAGTTCCATTGTCCTGAACTACTAGCTACATTACTATTAACCCCTTCACTGCTTTAGAGCCCCAGGGACATTGACTTCACTATTTAGATACTATATGGCAGTAGTGGAGCAGGGATAATGACTTCACATGGGGGTCCATAACTCGTCCGCTACCGGAAACCAGTTGAGTCAAATTGTACTATTTAGAGGACTAATCTTAAATGTAGCAGAGCTGAGTTCAGCAGATGCAGGAGAGCCGGTCCATCCTGATGTATTATGGGAGAATCCTAACTCCTAGAACGATCTATACACTAAGTGTACGAAGGGTTAACACAACATCTTCAGCTCCACTACATCCATATAGATATTCTACTATTAGACACGACAGTCTAAAGATATCCAACCGGAAGAGAGGATGCCCAATATTCACACCAGCCCCCTTGTATACCATCACTAGACAGTATATATCGGATCTGGCATCCGCAGTATGGAGCGCAGGTAGACGGCGAGAGGGAACTGCAGACGGCTAATCGATCATTCCGCTGGATGGTTTTATTACAATGGCCGCTCTTTACCGTCATCTATAATGTGACTTGCAGGTTCCTTCTGGGGCGTCTCCTCCTCTCGTTCCTCTCAGCCAAAACTTCAAGCCATCTTATAATAGACCTCTCTATTAACGCGAGCGCCCCCCCCGATACGAAATTATAATCTACACTTTATCTCTTTCAAAAATTAGGGAGAAAGTGCGAATCAGCAGAATCCGCTTTCTGCGTTATTTCATTTATAAATTACGAGAACGATGCTATTATATATTATTAATTTCTGCTGTTCCTCAACTTCGGGCCGCGGCGGCGAACTGCGGATGTTAGAATGGGGTAATTATGTTCTGCTAAGGCGCCCATCCGTTTCCATTCAAAACTGTACAGGATTCTTAATCACGCTGCTCTTTTGGGCGCGCGGCGGAACGTATACTGGGCGCCATTGTTTACACAGGAGCACCTGCTCAGCCGACAGCTGATGTCAGTCCGTGGGGGACGGGAGCAGCAGATTAGGGATCCTACGCCGGGCGGCAATGGCATCCACTCAGAAGACACAGATCAGCAGGCACAAAAAATTGCGCTGCATCCATGTTGTGTCAGTAAATGGGCGCGTTTAATAGTTCCTACAAGACCTCCGATGCAGAAGCGTTTTTTTTAATCTGCGTGTCGGATGTGAAAAAATGTCCGGAATACGGAACATTTTCTCCTCCATGAGGCAGGACGAGTTTTTTTCTGCGGACCGCCTGAAAACACTCATCGCATGTCCCGTTCGCGCCTGCATCACGGACAGGAATTAGGACATGCGTGTCAATGTGCTCGCCATCTGTGTATCAAATAACACGCGGAAAGGTGAACGTCTGGCGAACTGCGCTCAATACTGTTGGGTGGAAAGCTGGGGACACGGGAAGTGCGCACCCGGCCTTACTTTAATAGGCAGCAGTGGTGCATTATGGGAGCAGTCAATACAGCAAATAACTCTTCGAAAATGTGCGATGAGATGATGAAAAGTCAATTCCTCTTCTTTTTCATAAATCTGTTTGCTGTCAGTGAATAGCAGCATATACTATATCCTTATTAGGGAACGTTGTGACCGTTCCGATTTTCTAATGCATAGAAAATGCGCAGCGTTTACGGAAGCCGCGGTTTTGAGTTACACAAATTTCATCTGAACGCTGCGGAAAAATCTGTAAGAAATCTGCCCAGAAGTTGACACGTGGCGCAGATGTAAAATCCGCAGAATGTCAATTTATGCTTCGGATTTGCACTGCACATTCACCTTTGCAAAACTAACACCGTAGCGCGCAATATTCGCTCTGCTCCGTGACGCAAAGGTTGAAATCTGCGGCAAATGCGCAGCATTTCCGCACACCAAATCTGTGATAAAAATGGCGCCATTTAGCGCGGTTTTTGCTCCTGCTGATTTTTGTTGCAGATTCTTAGCCGTATTTACAGGGCTGAGAAAATTGCGCAATTTCTGTTATGCAGTGAGTCATTGTTTCCAATGGGTTAATTTGCATGCACGTTCTTCCTCTTGCTTAGATCGGGCGAGATGGAAAAGCTGAAGTCCTATTTTCGTGCGATTCAAACGCGGGAATAAGACTTTCTCGTATATCGCGCTGCACAAGGATGGGCCGTCGGAGTGTAACTCGCTATCGGACGTGTAAGCGCGGCCTCAGAGTCCGATCGCACAGCATATTCGATGGGGAGAAAGAATGCAAGTCAAAATACGTCCCTGTGAACGCTCGGTTTTTCGGCACAGATGCGCGCCAGAATACGTGGCGATGTGTATTGTGAAGTCCCACTGATTGCAAAGCCAAAATCCGAAAACCAAAAAGAGAAGTCGCGTCGCTTCGCTCTCACGCATGGCGTGGATTTTAAATGTGCGCCAGGAAAAAATGCCTCGTCAAGAAGGGACGCGGTTTACCATTTCAAAACAGGGGGCCACATAGGAGGATTTTGGGGCGTATCTTGGTGCGGAATGCGTGCCATAATACGCCATGTGAACATTAAAGTGTCTCCACATGGGCGATTGTCCCTTGTGATTCCTGCGTGTTTCGAGCCGTACAAACATCGCCGTGAACAGAACTCGTTTATATGGGTTCATTTGCATGGGAGATTTTTCTCTCGCAGCGAATCCGATTTTTGAGCAATTTTGTGCTGGAATCACTCATTATGCCCGATGGGAGCAAGAAAAAAAATCAATCACATTGCCCTCGTATGTAAATGCAAATTTCACGTGAGTGCCATGTTATTTTTTTACCATCGGATCAGCTTGCGATTTAGACGCGCGTCTTTCATGTACGTGAAAATCACAAGTGCAGCGATTGGCTGTAATGCATTCTTCATGAAAAACGCATTGAACTCGCATTAAAAAATTGCGGGACGACAAGTGCGATATCGGTCCGAGTTACTGAGATCAGTATCGCGCTCGTCCGTATCAATCAGCCTCAGCTACATACAGGAGCGGCTGCGGCACTAATGTCTCCCCTGTTGCTACAATGTATCCGTACATCATGTAAAATGTAGCAGTTGACAGAAGATTGCCTGGACTGGAGAAAACTGCAGCGAACCCTCCGCTGGGAGGAATGTCAGGGCTTAAGCCACAGGATTTATGGAGAATATTCCCATTCACTGACAGCAAGCAGAAATCTTGAAAATGTTGAGTAATTGAAGCCAAAACTATGTAAGAAATATGCGGAAATGTCCCCTCTATTATGATTATATTATCCTGTTAGATGCCCCTGGGGCGCAGTAATTGGGGGCAAATGTAAAACAAACTGTTGGATTTCACGGACTTTTCGCCTTCCTGTTGGTTACGATTTTACCAGCATCCTAAAAATAATGGGACGAGGCTTATTGAGTACAAGGGGCTGAATATGTGGCCAACCACATTGTCAGAGGAGAGCGCAGAACATGTGAACGCTCTCCGTGTTTGTACTGCGAAACCCAGCACCCTGGCGGATGTGCCCAGAGTGGCATTTCTCATTCCTGTGGTATGTGCAATCTGTATTTTGTATTCCCTCCCGCTAACCACTGGAGACTGTCTATAGGCGGCTAAATCAGAAGGGGGATCTGCTCTGCACAACTAGCCAGACTTCTCACAAGTTCAGCTCAGAACACATCACATATAAGTGCAGGATGAAAGCTGTAGCGAGCCCCCAACCGCCATGTGGACCTAAGATACCGCACAAGGGCTCAATACAACTCCTTCCTCTGCACCCCCTAAACACCAGAGTCCAGTACCACTGCTTCCTCTACACCCCCTAAACACCGGGGTTCGGTACGGCTGCTTCCTCTACACCCCCTAAACACCGGGGTTCGGTACGGCTGCTTCCTCTACACCCCCTAAACACCGGGGTTCGATGCGGCTGCTTCCTCTACACCCCCTAAACACCGGGGTCCAGTACCACTGCATCCTCTACACCCCCTAAACACCGGGATTCGGTACGGCTGCTTCCTCTACACCCCCTAAACACCGGGGTTCAATACGGCTGCTACCTCTGCACCCCCTAAACATCAGGGTTCGGTATGGCTTCTACTTCTACACCCCCTAAACACCAGGGTTCGGTATGGCTGCTACCTCTACACCCCCTAAACACCAGGGTTCGGTATGGCTGCTACCTCTGCACCCCCTAAACATCTGGGTTCGTTATGGCAGCTACCTCTGCACCCCCTAAAAATCAGGGTTCGGTATGGCAGCTACCTCTACACCCCTTAAACACCAGGGTTCAGTACAGCTGCTACCTCTGCACCCCCTAAACACCAGGGTTCGGTACAGCAGCTACCTCTGCACCCCCTAAACACCAGGGTTCGGTACAGCTGCGACCTCTGCACCCCCTAAACACCAGGGTTCGGTACGGCTGCTACCTCTGCACCCCCTAAACACCAGGGTTCGGTACAGCTGCTACCTCTGCTCCCCCTAAACACCAGCGTGATAACTGGATTTTGATGCTGAACTGAAAATGGCAGAATTCCGCCAGCAATTCTGCCTCAAAATCCGCACTGAGACGTGTAAGTTTAGGTGCGTAATTCCGGAACAGCCTATCCAGCAACATCCGAATAATCCGGCTATGTGAAAGCGCCCTTCTTGTCTATGGGCCGTCACAAACTGGTTAAAGCAACCTGCGATAATTGTCCGTATCTGTAGGTTGATGGTAAATTGCGCTTTCATTTGAGTGGCGTTACATCAGCTTTTAACAAGCTTGATACACATCCTATCTGCACTCCCCCAAGATCAGCTGTGCACTATGCCGAACATTAAAGGTCCTATATCAAAGGCCTTTTTTTTTCCCTTCAATGCACATACAGAAGGCATTGAGATGTAAGTTCATCTTCTTCGCCACCTTGAAGTGAGAAACTCGCATTAGAAGCTGATACGTCAACGGATCTTTGTGTAAAAGCTGATGTTTTTGAAAAACAAAAACATCCAGAAATAGAGATATGGATTGCTGTCAGGGATGGGTAAAGGAGAAAGAGAGATGCCCGTCACCCTGACCACCAATGGGACCTGGCATGGCTTAATGACCGCGCCATGTTATGTCTAAACTGCGCCTTAACGTTGGTGATTTACATCCATTTTTGGCGTCTTGTAGATTGCACCTTTTGCTTTTGACTCCACAGATGTACTAGCAGGGAACAAAGACGCCACATTTTAACACAAACCTAAGCCTTTGTAATGAGCGATGCAGGACAGCTGTAAGTACAGCCGAATATAGTTTTTTTTTATGTTCCTTTAATGTCCAGCTGGTCCGGCGCTTTAATAAAATTGACATATTGATTCTTTTTGAATTTACAGATGCCTGTGCCATAAACTCCTATCTCTAAAGCCGAGACATCTTCGAGAGCGGTGTCATTTTTTTCCCCTCTCCTCCAAATGGATCAATTATGTGCCCACGTAATCCTGTTACCTGTGAAATCCATGCATACTTCTCCCATTTGCCTCAGTTCCCAGGCGGACAAACCAGCATTATGTCCGCATAAACAAACAGAGCATTTCCCAGATATTAGGAATTGTTTTCGAACTGGAAATCTGTCTCCTGGGTCATTTTCCTAGTCGTAGACAGGACTGCTCTTCCTTCAAGTAACCTCGGTGTCTTAAGATAAATAAATAACTACGGTGTTATGGCTTCTCAGAAAGGTTGTCTATTTATCTTCAAGGACCAGCCTCCTCAATCCCCCTCCCCACCCCGCCATTCAAAGAATTATTTGACTTCTCCCTGTAAGTACCTGTACATTAGTCCTTAACCGCACTCTTATAGATTATCAACCAGAGGAGCCCTTAGTCATTAATATGCTACAAATGCTAAGCAAATACAGGCAAAATACTCTTTCCTCAAATCAAAAATTTACCATTTTTAGTTGCTCTCTAAAAAAGCAAAACTTTAGTGGAAGACTAGACTCTGCTGTTGGATCAGGAATATTTGCCTCCAAATCAACAAATGTAACCTCACACTTTGGAACCAGTCTGGTCTACTGGGAAGTTGTTGATGGTGTTGAATTTTTTTGGAAGTCAATGGTGGTACTGCACTTTTTTGGAAGCCAGAAGTTGTATTCGACCTTCTCGGAAACCAATAATAATACTAAAAATGTCTAGAAATCGATGACGGTACTGGACCTTTTTCCAAGGCTCTGATGGGCCCAGGCCTCTTTTTGGAATCCTGCATTTTTTTAATGAATAATACTAAAACTTCTTAAAAAGCCAATTATGATTTTAGACGTTTTTTTAAAAATGAATGATGGTGCTTGACCGATTTTGGAAAACAATGGAGATGCTAAAACTTTTTTTCTTTAACTAATGAAGATTTTTGGAAGCCAATGAAAGCCATGGGCCTTTTTTTTGGATGCCAGTAACTGCATTGGACCTTCTTGAAAATCCATAGTAATACTAAAGATTTCTGGAAATCCGTGATGTTACTGGACCTTTTTTTTGGAAGCCAGCTATGGTACTAGACTTTTTTGGAAACCAGTAATAGTACCAAAACTTTTTAGAAATTAATGATGATTTTGGTCCTTTTCCAAAGCTAATGATTTTGCCTGACCTACTTGGAGAACCAATAGAAGTGACAGAACTTTTTTAAGCGAATGATTATTTTAGTAGCCAATGATGGTATTGCACCTTTTTGGGAAAGCAATGATGGTGCTGGACCTTCTTCTAAATTAATAATAGTGCTAAAAACTTCTGGAAATCAGTATTGGTACTGGACCTTTCAGGGAGGCAATGATGGACCTGGACCTTTTTTTTGGAAGCCAGCAATGGTACTAGACTTTTTTTTGAAATCTGTAATAATAGTAAAACTTTTTAGAAGCTTATGATGATTTTGGACCATTTTAAAAGCTAGTGATGAAGCTTGACTTATTCTGGAAACCAACGGAAATGTTATAACATTTTTTTAAAACTAATGATGACTTGTGGAAGGTAATGGTGTTGCTCGACTACTTTGTAAGCCCAGGATGGTGCTGTAACGTTTTTGAAAGCTAATGATGGTATTGGATGTTTTTGGAAATCAAATATAATCCTAAAAGTTTCTGGAAGCCAATGATGGGTACTTGACCTTTTTGTGAATCAATGATGAAACTGAACTTTTTTTTTAAATTAATGATGGCTTTGAACCTTTTTTGAAAGTCAGTATTGGTACTGGACCTTCTTGGCAGCCAATATTAATACTAAAACTTCAGGAAAACGAAGAAGGCACTGTTCCTTCGTGGAATGTGGAATGATGGTATTGGATCTTTTTGAAAACCAAATATAATGGCAAAACTTTCCGTTGACTAATGATGATCTTTGATCTTTTTGGAAATCAATGATGAAACTGGACTTTTTTGGATACTAATGATGTGCTGGACCTTTTTGAAATGTAAAAGTGGTACTGTACCTTTATTGCAAGCCTAAACCTTTTTGGAAACTAATGGTGGCATTAAATCTTTTAGGAAGCCCATGAGAGTACGGGGCCATTTTTGGAATCTGCTGCAGGTTATCAATCTAAAATCTGACCAATAAATGCACTCGATACTTATGATGTCATCAAGCCTTGTAGCAGTAAATAAGAATATGTCAAATTTAAATTTCTCTAGCAGCTCTGCCCAACATATTGATGAGGCAGATGAGATTAGATCGCCGTGAGACATGGCATTGCTTACAATATGAAGCAATGTCCAGTTGTGCCACACGACCAACCTGCTGACTTAAACAAATTTTTATGGCCAAGCCAAGAACACAATATTAATGCTTCGCCTCGTTTATTACCTCTGCTACACTGTCAGTCTTGATTTTTTTTTTAAAACCCTGAGATCAGTAAATGCTTATGCACAAATGAATGACACAACAAGCAAATGAATGATGTCATACAGAGATGCCATGCAGTGATGTCACACAAACATTTTCCACTCTGATGATGAAGATGGTTAAAAAAAAAAACACTGTATGCCATATATCAGGTATAATTAGTACCAAATGAATGGATGTAAAACAGAACATTTCTTCACTAATACATAAACTCACAGAGACAGAAAATCAATGCATGGACGATATTCACGGTCAGAAAGAGGTCGCAGAAAGCAATTAATGAAAATATATCCCCAGAATAGAGAACTTGTAAAAATGAACTTTTTATATACATAGACCTCGATGCAAATAATTACAAATTTTTTAGAAAAATTTATTTCCGCCCCTGTCAAAGTGTGAGACCATTTCATACCATATAATGAACGTTTAATGAACGTGGCTGCTACATTTATAAGAATTTGGCTAGTCTATGACCTTGGAGCGTACCCTTCCCTCATATCTATATCGGTTTCCCACAGTGAGAACTGACCATTTGGGTGTTAGAGCAGAGCCCGAGGACCCATGACCTGGAAGGGACTTGTAGCCCCATGAATCAGACTCCTAACATTTTGGTGCATGGTCTGAAAAAGCATTAAAACAAAAAGGCATTGTGTTAGCCTGGCTCGAGTGTATGACTACTAGTAAGGGGCCGATGACCGTTATTACTGAGGACTCAGAGCCTCACGAAGAAGTTTTTTCTAAATAATTAGCTTTCCGGATTTCTCCTCTACTCTAAGTCTACATTAAGTATTATTTGAGAGGTAGATTTGTAGGCGGATCGTATTGCCGGCTCCTTGGGGGCCGGAACTAATTTGCATATAAAAATATTAATTTTGTACAGCGCTGCACAGTTTGTTGGTGCCTTGAAAGGACTAATTACAGCCACATGAAGCCATTGGCAACAGTTTTTGAGCACAAATTGTATCCATGGTATTGGGCCCACATATAATACGTGCCACGGGGCGTTTTTTATAAGGGAGGAGAACCTAGGTCGTCTCAATTTAGACTCAGAATGTGTGGAATTATTTTCAAATTACCTCAATATTTTGCAAACATCTTCACCTGCATGCTGGGAATGCCAAGGAGGGGCAGAGTGTCGGTTGTGCATTTTTTACTTCCCATCCTCTGCTGAATTCATTTATAAATTACCTCATCACTGACTGAAATTAACACTGATTCTTACAGGCAATTTCTCAATTTCCAATGCTAATTACATTTTTTTTACTTTTAAATTCCGTACCACCTGTTTTGGGCAAGACATCTTAGGCAGCGAGACCACATTTAATCACAATTTTAATTAACCACCCCGTAGATGTGGAAAAGAAGCAATTATAATGTAGATGAATGATGATTTTTTTTTTTTTGCATCGGATTGTTTTGTTTCCCTGCATGTTGATTGTTGAACAGAACACAAATACAGTAACTGCGCTTTTTTTTTCCTATCATTGTAATTTTATAATTGTTTTTGAAATTTTTTTTTTTAAATAAATTAGTTGGAGAATAAGTTACATCATCTGCTTACAAATATACGAGTCTCACCACCAATTACCAGAAAAGAGGCTTTTCTTAGTCGTTAAGCCCGTGATCTAGATTCATGGTTTTTGATGATCGTATTTGCTTATTCCAAAAAAATTCTATCCCAACTTTTTTTTTTTCATTGTATCGCTTTGATTTTATACGGAATTGAAAAAAAATGATGTTTGAAGTATGACATAAAATGCTGTAGAGGACTCGGAACAGCAGAAATTATTACAAACATATGGGGCCAATACACTTGTATGCTGTTCTATGGGCCGGCCCCCATTCATGAGTTATGGTATGTAATGATCTCACAGCTTGCATCGAGGGGTTTTATCATTGATACTGGCTGGTCTTTCCTTGGAAGAGAAATGCAAAAAAAAAAAATTCCCTTCTTGCTACAGAGACGGTTAAAAATCGCAGTGCATGTATTTATAGATTGGGAGACAGATACTGACATGATCCAACAATTAATGCTTCCTTGGGGATGTCAATCTCTTAGCTCTAATTACAAAAAGATTTAAAACAGTTATGATAACCAAGGCAAACATTTAAAAAGACATGTCATAACAGAAGGCGATTGTGCATAAGAAATCGAGACAACAGTACACCAGGAAAAAGACCTACTATTGCGGGA
This sequence comes from Eleutherodactylus coqui, assembly GCF_035609145.1. Taxonomy (NCBI): domain Eukaryota; kingdom Metazoa; phylum Chordata; class Amphibia; order Anura; family Eleutherodactylidae; genus Eleutherodactylus; species Eleutherodactylus coqui. Next base: position 14,142,813 of record NC_089844.1, read on the forward strand.
GTCTTTCCTCCTACAAATATTTGGGTGTCGCTCTGGTAGAAGGGATAGGTCCTGCTCATCTCTGTCAATGTGTAATATAAGTCCTCCTTTTTTAAGCAAGGGAAAAAAACAAGGAATGATTCAAACAGCCGAACATTAGTCAAACACACACCCAACTACAAGCTAGATTACAACTACAGTAGCAATATGGAGAAAGTTGGCCGATAGGGAAGTCCTAGGGTAGTATCCCGAAGAAGTCGATTCAGGTAACTAACCAAAAGCCATAACGGTGTATCAGCCACTCATATAGATGGTATTGAGTAATATTATATTGCATACAGCATAATAAAAGCATAATAACAAAAACTATCTTCCGTTAGATCATCCAAATGTTACTACAAAGGTCTTAAAGTATGAGAAGTAGATCAGTAAAAAGTCTCGTTTGGCCCCATTACCTGCATCCTATCGCTACCATGTTATCACTTAGAGGGTTCATCTTTACCCTTCCCCAGTTGAACTTGATGGACATATGTCTTTTTTCAACTTGACTAATTATGTAACAGGACCGATCTCAAGCCAAGGAGAGGGAGGACAGGCGACACTGTTTTATGTTAACTCTCCAAGATGTGCAGAGGATGCTCCACATCTGTCTTTGTAGACCTCCTCTGCTAATGGGGTCTGTAGGTTAAAACAGTGGAAGGGGTCGAACATTTGTACTACTTTGAGAAGAAAAAGAACAACCCACAAATAATTATGACAGTGTCAAGGAAAAAAAGGAATCTGCTAGAGCGTCGAGCGGCAGGCTTGGGCATCCAAGTACCATGTGGCTCTTGTCATGATCTTTGACTATTTCCGCTTGGTGGTATGGAACTAATTGTAGCTTTTAGGAGTCATTGGCAGGTGGATTCTATATCCCTTATAGGACAAAGAAGCTACAATTGGGGGTAGGTATGTTGCACCATATGTAAGATCGGTCAGGTGGCACTACAGTCAACATTTTTTTGGATTAGCTGTATTTAATACATAATACAATGCAAGCACAACTGGAGAACCAAAGACATCTGATCATGACAGCATAGTCATTTAGTCAAATGTGAAACCAAAACATGGACCCCCAACCCCCAAATCCCCAAAAACTACGGCGCCATTTAAAGGGTTCTTTAAGAGTAAAACCGAAAACGTTTAACAGAATCATGTGAGTCAAGAAATAACTAAAAGCCATTCAGAGCGCGGATTGATCTGGTATAGTGGTGAAATAATTACATCCGAGCGCTCGGTGCCAACTTTCCCAACACAATCCCTACACATCATTCCCACGTAGCTTCTTATTCATGTGTTTGCATTTATTTGTAAATCATCTTTTCCGGGCTAGAATGCAATTTCGAATTATTCTTGTCATTTTTTAAAAAGTCTAAGCGATTCTTAACGCCTGCAAATAGACCGAACCTTTTTTTTTGTAGGAGCTTATAAGCAAATCCACTGTAGAAATAATCACTTCGAACAAATGATCAAAGCAAAATAATCTTTCCTCTCTCCTAATAAGACTTTTTCTCGAAAAAAAAAAAAAATCCCCCCATTTTAAAATGGATAACCGCTCGGAGGCAAGTTGCAATCTATGTTTCCAAAGTTATTGTTTTATTGTTTTGTTCTATGGAAATGAGAAACGAGGATCCGACATTTGCGTTCTCTATCTTAAGACTCCAGAATAAAAGTTTCTACGTGGAGTATGAAAACTCATTGTTCTGACCTGAAGTTTTAATATTAAGGCATAAACAGAGCATTAAATCAGGGAAGACTGTGACAAGTCCAATGTGCACGAGGATGGTGCCAGCACGCCATCTCCATCCCTTTGTTCAAAGCTTAACAAAAATGTGCCGTCACACCATTTAAACTCAACAGGGCCTGTCGAATGGGTATCAACAGATCAGCCAATGCCTGTCACACACAGGGCTAAAAAACTGTTTGAAAGCAAAGCTTACGTCTGCTACGTCTCCCGGAGAAGAAGTAACAGAGACTTATTAATCAGGCTAATACCGAAAGAAACAGGAAAACAAAAAATAGATAATTTTTGACCGAAAATTGAGAAACTCTTACAATTACAATAAAGTATTTTAACATTTTTTTTTTTTTTTTTTTTTATTTCTGTCCTGATCTTTTAAGGCCAAAACACTTCTATGTGCTTCAAGAGAGAAAATAAATTGTAGGACTCCTTTTTTTTTTCCCTTCTCCGCTGTGAGTTTCAGGATATCATTGAACAAACAATAATGTAAACCGTGCAACTATTCAAGGAAGTGTTTATTTTATTCTGGTTTAATTAACTTTACCGAGCTTTTTGTTTTCTTTTCTGACAAAGAAAGGACATTCCCCCCCCCCCCCCCCACACCACCACCATCCACCAAAAAGATTAACAATCCTCTAGAAGGGTTTGTTATAATTCTCCAGAAAGTTAAAGAAACTTTTTAAAGGCCGAGGTTGAATTGAAATAACTTTTTGGGTTACATTTTTTTTTTTTTTTGTTTTGTTTGATTTTTTTTTGATTTCTGACAAGTTGTCATGGGCTGTGAAGCTCATGGGAGGGCCCTGAAACTTGGCTCCACTCTATTTTCGACCAATCAAAAATATTTGAAAGGAAAGATAGAGTTGGCCAAGAACTTCACAAAAATAAAAAAAAAAATGGATATTTTCTTCCTAGCCCAGAAATTCATTGTCAGTCACTGAACTCATAACGGAATCCGACAACATATTAAAGACCAATGAGAGCTTCTGAGACTTCAGCCGATACTTTGCCTGCACTCTGAGAGTTTCCCCAGTCCCAATTTCACTCTAATGCTGTCAGTTTATTGCTTATATTTCAGCTGTCTCACTCCTTAGTCCCTATCCTGTCAGTTTCTGGGCTGCCAATTTCAACTTGAAGCTTGACTGGGCTGATCGGATGCAAATACCTCGAGGGAAAACCCAGAAACTCATGAACAGTTATGTCAAGTCGATTTTGCACCATCGGGAAAAGGTAACCTCTGCGAGACAAAAACCAACAAGGTTAAAGAGACAGGGGTTTTCACGTGTAATATCACTGCTCTACATCTTGTTCACTGTCTCCCATCCCTCGGAAATTGGAACTGTCAGAATTACTCCTAATTGCAGATGCAAAAACTGCCATTCGAAAAAAAAAAAAAAAAGAAAACAAGAGGCAGAACAGGCGTTAAAAGTATCAAGCTAATTACTTTAATTACTAAGAAATTCGGCTTTTTTTAAATACATTTTTTTAACTATTGAAATTTTTTGGCTTTTCATTTTTAAAGACTTTTTGTTTTTTCTTTTGTGATTTTGACAGATATCTACTGGAACAAATCTCATATGTAATGGAAATATACTCTGTCAGCTGTAAAGAGACCTTGACAGTTTGCCTATGGACTAATAACTGACTTTCAAATGACTGCACATATGGCACAAAGATAAACAAAAACTCCACAAATACACGAAATAAACTGGTTACATAGTTACAACATTTTAGAGGGTTGGAAATGGTTCTCCCTTTTTGAGCCGGCTGAAGTTTGCTGTTGACTTTTCGACTGGACGTTGCATAGAAAATCTACGGCGTAAATGTCTACAGAGACATGGGAATATTTTTGAAAGACAGAACGAATAACAGATCGGCTCCAGAACATGGCTGAGATACTACTTGGTATCATTACCTCTTGTCTTGTCTACAGAAATGAAGCCTAATTGGAACATCGCTGTATTTATAGAAGAAAAGGCAAAAACAAAGAAAAAAAAAAATCTTATAAAATATGAATTTTTAAGTCATTTGGAATTTTGAGCTGCTGATGAGTAAGATGGGAAAATGAATCCTCTCAGTGGTTGCGCTCATTTACTGGATCGCCTCATTTTGGGGGAAGGGGGGTAATTAGGAGACCTTTTTGGAAGGTGACTGTTTTGAAATTGTTAATATTTTTAGCCCTTTTTTGGTACCTGTTACTGTATAGAAATGATGATAGGAAGTATTAATATTGGACTTCAGCGTTCAATCGTCAATAGCCGAGCCGCTCGGCATTACCTAAGATATACAATCATAAAAACTAAATTACGGGAGAAGCTCAGGGCTTCCATATTATTCTGTCTCACAAGTCATTGAGTCATTTCTACATAGGGCTGCAGAAAACATGAAATAACCAAGTCAGCTCTGCTACGTTGGTATCTATAGTCGCTCTACAGGGTTTAGTGCCAGTTTTTTCTTTAATTTCTGGCCATGCTGGATTCAAAAAAATGAAAGACTGACAGACGTTGTCAAAAAATGATCAACAGATGAAGGTCCTGCGCCTTTCTCCTCAGCCGCCAGCAGTGATATAACACTTCATATGATTATGAACGTGTGACATGTACTGCATGGGCTCTATAAATTGCTATAGGTGACGACCTACAGATTCTGAACGCAGTCGATGCGACTTATTTAATGCACAAGATGCCGACTTATCCCACCGCCCTCCTTAGTAGAAGAGACTTTGTTTGACATTGAGTTTCGTTCCTTACTCGTTCTAACCTTGAGGTTCTTCTGTCTTCCTCAATCTGCACCTTTTACCTTCTGGTGAAACCTGCGTATTTCCCTTTTCTTTAGAAAGCTCTGATGCCATTTGCTATTTTCCTCTACATCTCCTTATAGTAGTGTCCTCCACCTGACCCTTGTATGCAATGGGCACGTATAACTTTATACAAGCACTCCCCAACTTATAGAAGGCCCAGCTCTTCAAGTAGCCTTCAAAACAAAATCATTTTCTTATTCTTCAAATCCCTGGCAGGGTGAGTGTAATCTGAGGGCATCTTGGCCCACCCCTGGAGTAGTTGTGATAGTATGGACCTCCAAGGAAGAGGATTAATCATTCACATAGGTTCTTCTGCTGCAGAGCATCTTGGGAAATATATAGATTGGCCACTAAATTGAGATGTTTTTTGAATTTATTTCTTTTCGACGCACAGCTTAGGTCATTGGATTGTCAAGAAGTAGAACAATAGGGCACTAATAGGGGTTTCAGCTTTGTCCTATCAACTTTTGGTCCACCTGTGCAATTTAAGCTGCTCAGTCTTTCCCACATGGACCTGATAGGGTAAATCATCGATGCTTCTGCCTAACAGGGCAGTAATCGGGTTTTCAGCTTTGTCCTATCAACCTGTGGTCCACCTGGACAGTTTAACCTGATCCGTTATTTGATTTCCACATCATCGCTGCTTCTGCCGCCCAATAACATGATTAGCCGCATTCTCAAATAAATGTAGTTTCATTTGAGTTTTTTTTCATTTCTGAAAGAATACATTATGCCTGATTGTTCATACGAATAACATAACACTTCATTATTGGATGCTTTGACAGATGGCATTTCTGCCAACCAGACAGCCCGTGCCAGCTTGCACGGTACTTCTGCCACCCTGGGACTTTATAACGAAGGCACCCAGGAATGACTATTATGTCTGAGCAAATGCATATAAGAGTACATTACCTGGCAAGGCTAATGCGAACGGTTAACGACGCCACGGCTCCAACAGCGGTGGATGAAGAGGACCTCGTTATATATGTCTGTATGTGGTAAATTATTATTGTACTGCATCTTCTTTTCCCTTTATTTACCATCTCTGAAGATCAACCCACCCAGGGAGTAGCATAGAATCTCCAATTATGCACATAAGTGAAGAACGCTTGTTCCTAAGAGCTGACAATCTACAACCATTAGATCCATATCAGACACAAGACCTCAACTGTCAGCAGAACAGGGAGGGGGGGGCGGTTATAACTCCTCTAGAAATTTGCTGTATCACCTACAAGGGAAGTTGATCTACACGGCGCTGTCAAATCACCAGGAGGCTGTGACAAAGGGAACTGTCTGTGTACAAGGTGTAACAACACAACAGACACCTTTAATCCTGTCATGTCTCATACTCTGCACTTTCACACCTTGCTGGCTGCTCTGACAGCGACACTTGCAGTTCCCAACTAAATAAGGAAATTATCTTTAAACTCCAAAAAAAAAAAAAAACCAACACCTGTACACATATTTTAGTCCGCACTAGAACGTGGGATTCGATTTAACCGGATGGCAGATAGTAGCTGTACAACTAAGCCTATGCAATGCAGGCTAATAGAGATATAGTGATATGCCAATGAGACATTTTTGCAACATGTGACAAACTCAGCTCTGCTACCTCTCTATATATATTGCAATAATGCATGCACCGCAGTCTACATGTGTTACATCTCTGTACAGCGAAAGGAGAGGGAAATGTGTTATTTTGACATATCTGATGACAGACAGCAGCGAGTGAAATTGGTTAGCCCAGAAAAGAGAGGAACGGGAAGAAGGGGGCGAGGAGGGGGTCCCTCACCCTGTGGGGCGCACAGGCCTCTCCAGCAACACAGGGGGTGACACAACTGGTGTTAGGAGGATTCTATCAGGGATCTCTTTTTCTTCTCTCTCTGGCATGTAAATTCTTTGGGAACAATCATGTCTAGAGATCTTGAAAGAAAACTCAATAAAACAGATCTTATCTGCTGAGTGAAAGTACTTAATTCAGAAGGAGTTAAGCAGTTTTTCAGCATCGCTCTGTAGGTTAATATCACAGCTGCCCAGTAAAACCTCATTTAACAAAAGGCTCCCTTTGCAAACAGAATCCTGAACCCCCTCCCCAAGTGTCCAAAGGTGTTTACTGAAGTAAATCTGTCTAAATCCTTCATTGCTGGGGTCATGGGGAAAGCAGAGAGGGGGGCTGAAGGTGTAGGGATAATCCCTTTTTGTACCAATGTTCCTGAACCGTCTGGGAACAAAATCACAAATCTGTGTCACATGTTTCTTTAAAACTTGTAACATCTCGCTTTTTTCTAAGATTTTTTTTATTTTTTTTTTAAGAACACCAAAGATGTACTTGAAAGTAAGATGAGAGGAACTACCTTCACTGCAGTGCATTACACTATGTATAGGGGGCTACAGATAGCTCACTGCCAGGCATCATCAACGGGGAATGCTCCAAAATAAAAGATATTATAATAATAATACAATGTAGCAAAATGTAAGAGATGCCCCCCCCCCCCCCCCCCCCCTTACTGCTATATATCAAATTACAATGAAAGGCTGCATCATGTAATCTGGATGAAACTCACTCAAAATTCTGTTACATCATTAAGAAATGCAATTATTACTTTATTTTTGGAAGGAATTTAAATACTTGAATTGTTTTGTTTTGGCTTTTTTTTGCTATGTTTTTGTTACTGGACTCATTTAGGTCCTGCAGGCCGGAGATGAATGAATCAAGGATGGATATTTCATGCTCATTATCTTCCTAAAATGCTCACACCCTTTCACTTCAGTACTAAGCAGCTTATTCTCCAATCACTATCATAATTGTAAAAAATATTCTGCATGGACAGACTTACCATTAGTATTCTTTTTCTAAAAAAAAAAAAAAATTCCAAAATGTACTTTTTCGACTTTTTTTTACAGAATTAAATAATTTTTTATTTTATTTTATTTTCTTCAGATGTATTAGTGATTCTATATGTATAAATAGTCCTGACTTGTGTTATAAAATACTAATCAGAATTACAGTTAGAGGACGATAAAACCGATTCTCCAGTTTGGGAATTTGTAGCGATTCGTCTCTGGAGATGATGATTTTCCGATGGTTTGCTCATCTCTAATGACAATAATAAGAGTAATAATAATAGTTACTACTACTACTACGACTACTCCCAGACAGATGGATTCCAGTCTGGCTGGACTGTGTGTATACACCTGACTTGTTCTAAAGAGAATATGATCCGTCTGCAACACTTTTTACCTCAAGTGCCAAAGTAAAGGCCATGAATAGTACCCTGTGGTAACACTATCTGCTGTCAGTAAGGCCTGAGCTGGGGCTATATAAGGCCTGTAACTAGGGAAAGCCCAACAAACAACCACAAACACCTAAGTTATTTCTCTCAGACTACACCCTTTGCTTCCCCCCCTCATCTCACTCTTTTTTTTCCCTCTTCTTTTCATCTTGGCTTTCTGTTGCAGAATGCAAATGTTCTCTGCCGGCGGTGAAAGGGCTGAATTGTGATTAAGAAGAAGAAGAGTTCCTTTCTTTGTTCATCCCTCAGGGGATGTTTACTGGGAGAGACACAGCGGATCAGATATGAAAGGCATTCAGGTCAGCATTGATGTGAACGAAAGTGAAATCATACCTAAGGCATCCACAGGACTGTAGTGTCAGGGGTTCACTTAACGGTACATGTGCACTGAGCGCAGTGTGTGGATGGAAGTGCATGTCCATGTGTGACTGGGAGCGCCTAGTGTGCACTATTGTGCTGCAACTTCACATCCTTAGGAAAAAATCCTCAGTGTCCATACCGCTCCCCAGAGTGTTCACATCATATGTATAATATATAGAAATCCATCTGGGCGCCATGTAATGGTGTCATCTCCACTTACTCCATCAGTGCAGTATGGACAGAATTTTATATGGGAATGCCCCTTGCTGGCCTGTAGCACTCACTGCACATTCCAAGCTTGTAAGATAGATAGATAGAAAGAAAGAACGTTTGAGATATATATATATATATATATATATATATATATATATATACACATTATATTGGATTAAAGAATATACATCTATGCATTGAGTGAATTAATATCATTATCCTTAAAAATAAAAGGTTTTGCAGCTTTCTTAAGCTCTCTAAGTGTCTGGTTTTCTCCCAAACTTCCTATTAATGCACCTATGAGGTATTCCGACTTTGATTAATTCTCTCTCTCTGTGTTTGTGTGTATATATATATATATATATATATATATATATATATATATATATATATACGCGTTTACACATTACACTTTCACTACACACACACACATATATATATATATATATATATATATATATGCGCACACACACACACACACACACATATATATATATATATGTTTACACGCTACACATTCTATACATATATATACACACACTGAACACTTTCACCACTTAAAGCACAAGAATTCATCATCTTCCCAAGGATGTCCTTCTCTTATTCACAGAATTAAAGCACACATACTAAAAGTGTTGCACAGCTATAGACTCCTCATCAACCTACACCGAGTAATCAATTAATTAATTAGCTGGGGTATTTCTTTACTGTTTGCTCTGCTTTAATAAAAAAAAAAGCCCCCTTTTTCATTTAATAAAAAAAAATCCAAGCAATGAGGCAAGGTGTCTGCCTGGGCTATTCAATCTATTGCACCCTTGTGGGAATGTGGAGCTGAATAGTACAGTGGGCATCCTGCGCCATTGTCCTTATAAACATGTAAATGAGCGACATTAGGAAAAGACAATCAATTGTCTGTAGTCACTGTGAACCTGCAATCCCTTTCTGTGTGACAGGCACAAAATACCGGGTACCTTGGGAAGCCAAGGAGCATAGAAAAGGGGACAAAGACTTGGAAAATGCACCTTAAAAGCTTTGAATGGCACAAATGTCAAAGAAAACAGTTATATAAGGGCTGTATTCCCTGCCATGGATGTGAATGCACCACTGTTCTTAAGCTTCCCACCTTAAGGGTCAATGCACAATTCTCCACTAAATGCCCCTGTGTCATAATGGTATTATTCCTAATGACCTGTAAGCTTTGCTATGCACACACACATACACTATATATATATATAGTACACCATATATATATATATATATATATATAAACTGTGTGTGTAATATTGTGCTGTTATGCTGCATCACCAGCTGATACAATAATAACACTAATTATAAATGCATATAAATAATAATGCAAATAAAACAACTATTTTTGTGTATTTTAGCAACTACAAATCCTTCAGTTCAGCCCTCACATCCATTATAATCCCCAAAACTCATCAGCCCACTTACTGATTCCAGTACAAAAATTAAAAAAAAAACTATGCAAAAATATCTTTTATTTTTAACTTCCTTTCCAGCAGAAATTCCAATTATAATGAATGAATAAATAATGCTAAACAGCTCTCACTAAAAGCTGTATTATTATTTTTACAGCTTTAATAAAAATTGTTCAGATCAAGCTAAAAACGTTGTGCCCGTTTCATTTAATATATATACTTTTTTTTTATTCATTTGTTAACTGCATCTCCAAAAAAACGTGGCCTTGTAGTCAAAAACATCCCAGGACTGAAGAGAGATGAAAGCCTCTAAAGTGATCGATGGAACATAGTATTGAATGACTACCTCTCTCCCCCCACCCCCTTTACATCCATTATAATATCACTTTTTAGAATATTTGTTTATCTTTTGTTATTTTAGTATAATTTAATAATAAATCTAATTATAAAAATATAAATAAGCAAATGCGGAAAAACATCCACATAGGATGCGTCTAATAGTGAAGCTTTGGGTACAAGACATAGGAGGAAGGAATTCAGTGCGAGTTTATCCTCCATTCTCAGGCGGAAGAATAATTTCCGTATTTAATACATAGAATGATTCTAAATACAACGAAAAAGAGCAGGAGCTTTATATAAAGAAGAGCAAATGGTGTAAAAATGGAAAAGGGGAATAACATAAAAAAGCACAGCACACAACACAAGGATGATGATGATAACACTGGGTGACACAAGACAGGCAAAAAGTTTCCTCTTCCCCAGAGCGTCCCCCCCTTCCTGACAACACACTGGGCTCATTATCTGTACAGGGGGCTCTGGAATCTTAGCAGATTTTTTTTTAAGGAAAAGTTACAAAGAAGTAGCAGTCAGGAGACTGGGGGTCATCTGACAAAAGTGTGAAACTTACAAGAAGCCTTGGAGTCTGAGTGTCCTCCTGACTTCTCTGGAGTTGGTGCAGGCAGCCGTGTGAGTCCTCCTCATCAATTAAGGTGGACTTGATCTTTTTTAATTAAACTTTCTAGTCTCCACCTTAAATATTTTTTCTATTTCACGATGCATTAGTATCAAATCTCCAATACTAGCAGCAGTCATTCAAGATACAAAACCCTTTTTATTTTGCTGTGTGCTTCATCGATCCATATACAGAGCCACCAAGTTCACAGTCTATTTATCACGTTAGGTGACTATCTATCTTTCAATTTATCTACCTATCTAGTTATATATCATCTTTTACTACATCATCATGTTGATAAAGGTTCAGATATTCTTAAAAATTCCAGTAGAGATAGACATAACTGAGCTTTACATTTCCTTTCAAGTCCCAGATACCCTGATCACCATTTATGCAATATAGCTACTTTGTAGCAAAAGTATCAGAACCAATGTATCACCTCGATTCATCATCTCTATGCAGGTAAATTCACTCCTTTTAGTACTTCATTCTCAAGTGTCAAAACTCCAATGCTACAAGCGAAAAAAAGTAAAACTTCATGCCACACATTTCCCCTCTCCTGCAGGTGTGTATTGAAGTCTTATGGCAGTGCATATTCTTATTCTAACTCCTTACACCTTGAGCTGAATTCCTTGTATTTACACAACATCTTTTCTTATTTTTAAGAGGAGAGGAAATTTGACCAATGATCAGAGAAAAAGATAAACCACAAAACATGTGATGCAGAGAGATGACACACACTACACCTATGAAGCATGACTGCAGCCAGCATAGCAGAGCTGGCAACTTTAATAATAGAAAACAGCATTACAAACTCTTCCTTCTTTTAGGAAGCAAATCCTTTGTTATGCAGTTATGATCAGCAGCAGATCTCTGCTAATGCCCCATATACACAGAGTGGATACAAAATCAATAACCGACATTTAATAAAATGGACTCAGGGAACAGAAGTGGGAAACATTACATGTAATTGTAGCCTGGGCTCAGTCATTCTGGAGTGAGATGGGAGGTCTTGGCTATAGAGGACCACCTTATGCATTGACAGACAAGCCTGAGCTAGTGGTCTGTGACTGGACAGGGGGCCTAGATTTCTAATTACTAACGATAAACAAATAGATCAAAGAACTGGAAGAAAGACTAAAGTTTTTTTTTTTCTTCTGTTATACCAGATTCCCTATCTCACCCCATACTGACCAAAGTAGGGTCTCAGATGTAAACTAGTACACCCCTCCGCAATAAAATCACCCACTAAAACTCTACTAGCGCCTGGCACAGCATAGCTTAATACAATATAAAGGACACAAGTTAAGAAGCCACCAACCATTCATTACAGCTCTTGTATTTAAAAAGTTACTTGAAGTTGGGGAAAAAGCGAAGAAATTATGGCAGCAGTTAGTGAACAAGGAAAAGTGCCTGAGAAATGGTCTTCTTAGGAGTAAACCCCCTGACCACCATAGCCAAAGCAATACCTATTAGCAGCTTGGGGTGGTGGGGGAAAGCAGGGGGCACAGCAGAGACAAATACATATCCTGTGCCTATCATTGTGCTGACTGGAAGAGGAAAGTTACATGCTAGAAAGAATTATCAGAGCAGCAGTGAAGACTGGTCTGGGCACCCCGGCTGCTCTGTGCTGGGCACCCCGGCTGCTCTGTGCAGGGCACCCCGGCCGCTCTGTGCTGGACTCTCTGCTGGGCACCCCGGCAGCTCTCTGCTGGGCACCCTGGCTGCTCTCTGCTGGGCACCCTGGCTGCTATGTGCTGGACTCTGTGCTGAACACCTTGGCTGTTCCGTACTGGGCACCCTGGCTGTTCTGTACTGGGCACCCTGGCTGCTCTGTGAAGCAGAACCCCCTTCATAGTGCAGCACCCCCTCCTCCCATACGCATGAAGGGTCTGGATGATTGTGACAAACAAGAAGCAAAATTGACAAAGCTGAGGAAACCGCTAATATCTCCCAGGGCAGGAGGGGAAGGAGACTAGGGAGGGAGATACATGCTTGTTTGCCTGCCTGGACCGGGGTGGCTAATGCATGCTGCTAGTTCTTTAGACCAGGGGAGGGGGCTTATAGTGCGCCCTGCATGGAGAGCAGCTGCTGGGGGAAGCCTTGTGCTGCTGAGCCCTGCAGAGCTGGAGAAGAAAGGGAATCGAGCACAGTGTGTCATTGCTGAGCTGCTTCCAGGAACCGTTATGTGAGAGAGACAGACTTTGTGAGCAGAAAGTTTCCAACATGCAAAGCAAAAAAGAAGCCCCCCAGCTCCCTGCCCTTCTCCACTCCCAGCCTGGATCAGGGGGGACCCACAGACCACACACACCCCAAGCTGAGACCCTTCTCTCACACTTAGAGGGGCGATGTGACTGCAAGAAGAGGAGCTCAAGACCTCACTCAACTCCTCAACTCTTTTACACAAAGACGCACAGCCCGGCAGCCTCTCAAGATACACGGGGAAGGGGGTCTCCAGCAGTCCTTACCGTTTTTCCTCCTTGGATTGGCTTGTTTTCGCCTCTTACACCTGGGGCCATCCGCCATCATCTGCTTCATTGATAACAGTGGATCAGAAGCTAGTTCTCATGGACTCGACTGTATATCAGCAGCACGCAGACTCTATCAACCAAACACAGCACAGTGTGGGCATTGGTAGATCCCATTTAAACACAGGGCGCCAAATAATGCCCTAAATCTCCCACAGACCCCTCTTTGGCTTCCTCCAGGGTCTCTCTCTCCCCTCTCGCCTTTGCAATGATCTCCTCTGCTGTTGTCTTAAGGGTTGCACCAGATAACACAAGAATTACATCTTGCAATCATGAGTCAAAGCTTCCCCCTGCATCCTCAGCCAGATCTTTGCACAACTTTGGGTGTTGAGTGTAATGGGATATACAGATCCTTGGATAGTAGTGACTGTAATTAAGCCTTGTGAACTCAGAGGCAGAGAGAGACACTGACACCCAGGCTGGAAGCTCCGACCACATGTACTGGCAGAAGTCTATGCAGAGAGTCCCCCCTGTGTGTAGCAGCCCGGCTGTAGGGTCCACATAGAATGTAAGTGGAAGGGGATTGCACCGTTATTCTGGAGGGTCTTATTTAGGGGGTGTAAACTTTTATGTGTAGTAAAAAAAAAAGTTACATTTTAAGATAGTATCTGTCAAAATGTCGGGGAGGGGGATAATGACAAGGGGGGTCCAGCTTTAAAAGGGGGGATTATGGAACAGATGTAACCCATAAGACAAGGACAATTAACTCTTTCTATGCAGAATGTTACCCAGATAACTTTAGTCAGGAGGCTTTGTGTAATGCTAGCACCTAGGCATGTTTTCACTTTGCCAGGACCAACATTTGCAAAGTGTCAATGAAGGTTCACTAATAATGTAGATTCCTACAGGCTGTATATAAACATAGACGTACACTCACTCACACTCATACCAGGAGGATGTGTGTAAAAGCAAACAAACAACAGCAAACACACTGCAACAAACTTCACATAAACATCAGCAAATATTATAAACCACATGACGGTCAGGTCTATGGAGAACAAAATCAACTTTACCTAGAAATGATTGCAAAATGTGAGATGCACCAAATACACCAAATCACACACACAGCTCCTCAAGTTTTGTATTAAAATAGTGTATATATATAAAAAAAGAAAATTAACAAAATAAAATCACACACCACATAGGATCATCTCCCCAAGTGTCTAGTTGTGTATAAAGAGCCTATAGAAAAATTGTAAAATGCACAAAATAAAATGCAACAATGTATCACAATGTAGATGCGGCTGTGACTCCAGCTGAGCAAGAAGATACAATCAACATAAAATAAAATACAGAAATGAAACTCGCTCAATTAACAGAAAAAAAAGCCCTGAGCAGAGTGAAGTGTTTCTGGGAAGAGTAAAGTCACAAGATGAACTAAAAACAGAATTTATGTAAATATTTCTCAGGGTGAAGTGATTAGAAAACTTTAAGGTGATAAATATGTTGCACTGAAATGCTATTTCTAAAAAATCTGAAAATAATATAGTTGTTTTTTTTCCCCAAAAAAATATTTGCACCCCCTATTACCTACACAAGCAGGTAGTATAACGCCAAATATGTTGTGGGGCTCCTGCTTCTTGCATTGGGTCTGGGGACATTTCTTAGTGTTGGGGTCCGTAAGAAAATAAATACATGAGGCACCTACCTTTACAGTCCTGCGGGCAGTTGGGTGGAGGTGCAGTGATGGAACATGAAGAAGTGTAGACCTGCTCTACAAGGAGGTAAGAATAATGACAGTTGCTCCTCTGGAAGATAGTGGAAGGCCAGGCAGTAAGGGGAGGTGAGGAGGAACCGCTATTCCTGCTGGGCAGGTTAGGACTGATCTCTTACTGCCACTTCAGGAAACACAAACCTGGGGACGGACTGACGTGTTACGCTTTTCCTAATG
The DNA here is from genome assembly GCF_035609145.1 of Eleutherodactylus coqui. NCBI lineage: Eukaryota > Metazoa > Chordata > Amphibia > Anura > Eleutherodactylidae > Eleutherodactylus > Eleutherodactylus coqui. Next base: position 14,158,045 of record NC_089844.1, read on the forward strand.
ACATTTTTTTCTTGTTGGTGGAGGAGCCCCTGCTACTCACGCCACCTATCTTTATGGGGAGGGATAATTGAGCACCAAACGTGAGCATCATTTGCAAACGTGATCACTAAGTTTCTCCCTCTCTGGGAAAGGATCTGGGATAGATTATACCTTGAAGCCTCAGCAAAAGCTTAGGAGAAAAATTGAAATTCCACCTCCCTTATCCCCCCCCCCCCCAACACTTCTCTCTTCTCCCTTAACTCCCCCCCACCACCCCACCTCAACTCTCTCTCTCCTCCCCCCTGGTTTCTCCCCCCCCCCCCCCTCCCCAACCATCATCAAGTCCTTGCCATCATTATCTTCGTCACTAAATCCTAGTGGATACAAGACTGGAAACATTTTGCACCAATCATGCATCTTAGAACCCAAAGGAACTTCAACTTCCCAAGGCTGCAATGAAGACCCTCAGATATGGAAGACCCCTGCTGGTCTCTGCGCTTCATTGTGGATCCATCAGCTGATTGTGTCCATTATTTATCTCCTTCCTTTTTTGTTATTTATGTATCTTTGTCTTTTTTTTTAATTTTTTTTGAATGGTTCTAGTATACGTTTTCTGTTGTGAGCCGTTACATTGTTTATGCTTTTGGAATGAGGACTTGATACATAGTTGCAGCGGTTTTGTATGCATTTTTCCTTCCATTTTCAAGGTTTTTTTAGTGAGCAGGTTTAAGTTGGATCAGGGTTTTGGGAAGTTTTTCAAATGTTGAGGAATATGTGCAGGTTACATGTACTGATTGGTGGATGGGCTCAGTATGCAGATCTTTACATTGTTTTTAAACTGTATCCTTAATTGAATCATCAGTCAGAAGATTGTGATGTGACGTTGGGTTTCTTGAGCCAATCAGTTCCAAACACAGATATTCCCCACATCTGGAGTAGTCAGGATAGAGGAGCAATATTAACTAATTCAAGTCTGCATCCCAGGGGAGGACACTGAGCTTAAGTGTTTTAACCCGTGATCTGCTGTCTCCTCACATCCACTGAGCAGTTCAGCTGTAAAACTCCTGTGCATTCTGTTAATCTTCTCAACAGGAGGAGAAAAATAATGTGGTTATTTAGAATTGCAAGGAAATCGATTTTTTCTCTCTTATGCTTTGAATGATCAAGATTGTTTATTTCTATCTGAAGGAAATTATTTATCAGAGTGGAATAAAATGTAGTACAGAAAATAGAAGTTATTGTTATACTTGTGCAAATACCCCACATATCCACCAAATATCTAAATATCTACTCTGTACAGATATATATATATATATATATATATATATATATATATATATATATATATATATATATATTCACAAACACACATATGTGTGTATATACAAACTCACTATATTGTATCTTTGCCTATGATTAGTCTGTCTGAGTTATCTATACGTTTATGTGCTATCAATCTATGTTTCTATCTAATCTAATACATTTGATATCTGTCTATTTATCCGTGTATTGATATGCATTTCTCTGTTACCTGTTTATTATTCTTCAAAGAAATCTACATAACAATCTGTATATACCACTATACTACTAACTGCACATTACCTATGTATATGTAACTTTCAGACATAGATTAAATATCCACACATCTAGGGGTTAAGTAATCTGTCTTTACTATACATATATATATATATATATATATATATATATATATATATATATATATATATATATATATATATATATATATATATATATATCCTTAGTACAGTCAGATTTATATATATATATGTATATATGTGTATATATATATATATATATATATATATATTCATATATTCATCAGCGTTTCAGCGTTTTCTATAGTATCTTCAAGCCTACCTATCTCTTATGTATCTTCTGTCTATCTATCTGTCTTCTGTCTATCTATCTGTCTATCTATCTTCTATATATCCCATTTTATTATATTAATCTTTGTATCTATTTCTATAAATTTCAGTGAGTGCACTATAAAAGTTTCCAGGTTATGTAAGATGATTGATTGATATTTCATCCTTCATCACACGATTATTTTACTTTGACGTAATGATATGTTCAGAAGTCTTTTCTATGTAACTATAGCAGCATATATTGTCTGGACTTATACACTGCACCCCAGATGTACAGAATGTCCGGCTCTCTATTTGTCTCCTTCATCTCCCGCTAAATGAATGTCGGTTCTGCACTTATAGGGTGACTGCATCTAACCATCTACACCACTGATCTGCCACCTGTGCATCTCCAGCTATTTTAAAACTACAACTCCCAGTGTGCTCAGACAACCTCTAGATGAGGGTATATGCTAGGATCTGTAGTGCCATAACAGTTGGGAGTCGTAGTTTGCAAATCAGCACTTTTTAATGAACCATGAGGTGCAAACAGCAAGCCCTGTAAGAGGTAAAATAGAGGAAACTAGTGGATTTTTATACCCTCTTCCTATTTTTTGTCATTGTGTTAATTTGCTGCTTCTTACTCCGTGATGACACAGCGACACAACCGTGAGAAGTGCTCATATATATATATATATATATATATATATATATATATATATATATATATACACACACACACACTGGAAACATGGAGAAAAGGTGCGTAGGAACCTCAGGTGTGCTCACTGCAACAATGTGAAGTATACAGGTAATCATACAGCTAAGATACAAATGCAAGCAGGGGACTGGGCAGAAGGCAGCTTTCTGATGTGAATGGAAGCCTAGCAAACATTTTATCAACTTAGAATTTTGATTGCACTATCTATTCACAATAATTATCTACTATCTATCTATCTATCTATCTATCTATCTATCTATCTATCTATCCATATCTATCTATCTATCTATCTATCTATCTATCTATCTATCTATCTCCTATCTATCTATCTATCTATCTATCTATCTATCTATCTATCTATCTATCTATCTATCTATCTATCTATCCATCTCCTATCTATCTATCTATCTATCTATCTATCTCATATCTATCTATCTATCTATCTATCTATCTATCTATCTATCTATCTATCTATCTATCTATCTATCTCTCCATCCATCCATCCTTGCTGCCTCTTGCCTTGTACAAGCTATTTTCTTTCGTTCTTTCTTTTTCTCTTTCTTTCTTTTCTTTCTTTCTTTTCTTTCTTTTCTTTCCTTCTCAGTTTTAACAGTATACATAACATCATTTACCTCACAGTGACACATGAAGGGTCAATTATTCTCAGGGTTGCTATTTTTCCCTCCTGTTGAACTAATGTTTGTTTCTAGATTTTTTAGGTCTAATTATCCCAAATTCTGGGACTAGTTTGGTTTTCTAATCCTCCTGGATGACTCCAAAGCTGAAAGATAGGAGAAATATGATCTGCTGTGAAATACAATCATATCTTCTGGGCAAACACTGGAATAATGACTAATTCCAGATGAAGGGGGGGGGTCACTGTTGTGTTTGGCTTCCAGCTCCACATGTACAGGACCCCGAGCTGGGGTGGGGTGGGGGGTGTTGTGGCACTGAGTACAGACACCACATCTGTACTGAAGTGATCTCACGTCATTTGCAGGAGAGGGCAAACCCTAGACCATGGTGGGTCTGTTGAGGTCAGAGCGGGCCTGATGGGACTGCATTAGCCCCCTACCCCATATATAGCAAGCGTGTTTGCTGCATCATGGTAAAGAGGAAGTTGCTCTCTTGGCTGATGGTTAAAATGACAATTGTCAGCTTTTCCACTTCTCAAAATACACTAGGCACAATGACCGTGACATGTGAATAAGACAGAGGAAATGTTCTAATGTAAAACCACTGCTCAGAAATGTCTGAAAGCTCCAGGAAAGAAAAACCCTGAGCATATGTTGGGATCAATAGCCTGGGTCTGGACTCATCCATTCTTGTCCCTGGTTTGCAGATCCCCCTCCCCATTATGAGGCAGGCTGGGCAGTATGAATGTGGCTGGTTACTATACAGGGACTGCAGTGTGGTGTCTGCTGAGTACATGTCAGACCTGACAGAAGGTGCCTGGGAGCAGCTGTTGCTTCCTGTGCTTGTGACTCACTTGGGAATCCCAGGTCATTCCACACAAGCCCCTAACTCTGTGTTCTCAGTCCTGCCGCCTTCTCCTTCTATATACTCCTGTATGCCCTCCCTGTGCCCACTCTGTATAATCATCATTACAGGCCCCTGCTCCCCCGCTGCTCTGTGCACTCGCTGCCTCCTCCCTGTCCACAATTATCTGATTAATTTCCGCACTTGGTATACTCAGTGCTTTATTCTGCCTCTGCCAATCTGCCTGCAATGTTCCCAATCTTCCGGATTATTAAAGAGGTTGTCCAGGTTGAAAAAAAGGGTTTGCCTTTTTTCTTAACTCTTGCCAATGGAGTATAACAAGTGAATAGGGCTGAGCTGCAGTACCACACTTGGCCCATAGAGTAAAGTAGTGCTGTTTTCTGAAAAATAAAAAATATCTGGGCAACATACAGATGGAATTTACTGCATTGCCCGGAAACAACGGTGAAGGTGAGGTGTATTGGCGCTTTATTTGTATCGGGAAGGGTAAGCGGTACCCTGAACCCCTCATATGATTTGCCCAACAAACTACTCACTTACAAAACTGTTTGGCAAGAAACCCAGAAGCGAAGGCTGAGATCTCTGGGGTGCAGAGGATCCAGGCGGCACACAATCACTCCGGCGCTGTCATATTTTTGACCTCCCTGATTTGAGATTAGTATATTGTGGAGGAGAGTAAAAAAAATTGCGCAGCTTTGGGCGAATTAATCTTTAAAGTACCTTTACATGAGATGATTATTGCCCGAATAATCGCTGGAAACAGCGAGCTCAGCTGATGGTCGCCATGTCTACACGCAGTCGCCAACAAAGCACGGAGCAAGAAATTGCCGACTTGGAGTCATACGGTTTTGAGCTCACCTACAAACCAAGCGACTATCGGCCCGTGTAAAAAGGCAATTGTTCATATATGAGTGACTACCTGTTTGCAGTGAAGGGATGCTGGTGCCAGAACAAATATTCGGCCGCCCCACCGCCATTTTCTGAATGACTCTCGCTCCCGTGAGCAACTCAGTGAGGGATATGCTTATAGGGGGCCACACGGTAGGTGAGGGCAGAGGCAGGTTGGCAATATATTCTGCCGGGGGCTGCTTTTCTTCCTGTCAGAGGGCTGGCCGGTTGCTTTACTTTCTACCCAGGGCGCCTGCTGCTTTACACCACTTGTGGTGCTGCATGGCCCGACATACAGTAGTGTGATTCATACTGCACCGTCCCCGGCTATACTAATGTGGTATGCTGTCTCACCTATTTATGTGTTTGGCCCACATACTGCTGTATGGTTTTGGCCCAGCGTATCAGTGCAATGCCCAGCTTACTTATGCATTAGGCCGTCCTACTGCAAAGGCTCCACCTAGCATTGTATTTTTGGATTTCCCCCACCTATCACAAATGTTGCTACAGATAACAGTTTTCTGATCTCATCTACCTGTGTTGGCCCTCCTTCTGCCAATTTAAACCCACCTAAAACATGGGACCTACTTTAGATTCCTTTTTTTTCAGGGCCACTTTAAGTTCCCAATCCGCCCTAGGTGAGGGACCATGTTACACATTATGGCACAGGAGCTTCAAGTTACCTTTCTGAACTCAACTTCTCTGTAAAATTATCATTGCACAGAATTGTGGGCCCTTCCATGTAATAATCCCAGGAGCCAAAAGAAGATCCGTCTTTTCACTCACAGAGAAGAAAAAGGGATGTTCTCATCCAACAAGACTGGCCAATTTTCAGATCACCAAGGGTCCAAAATTGAGACAATGAACCGGACGTTGAAAGATGTGTTTTTGCTTTTTTCTTACGTCCTTTGGGGGTATTAGATGATTGCTGTATAAGAACCTTTGGGTGGAGCGTCTCCGTGACGTCAGTGCCCTCTCATCTGGGCTCGGGGTATTTATTACTGCACTCTGACCCCACAGGATGAGACTGAAACCTGTTTGTAAATCACCTATGAGTCCAGGACCCTTCCAGGCACCTCCTCATCATACTTACTGTATCCTGGGACTATCTGTACTCATTGCATCCACCCAAAACCATAGTCCACATGAACTGGCCAATTGGGTTGCAGCATCCAGAATTCGATACACTGAGCCCTATACCATGCTCACCAGTGGACACTTTGTACTCTTTCCATGCACCGTCCTCACTTATGTATGCAGAGACCCCCTTATCCTAAATACTCTGCTGATATACATGCACTGACCTATAGTAGTAAATGACCTAAAATCCAAGTAGCTGATTGGATGTAATGGGTTACTGCAAGTTTTGTCACTACCTCGGATAACATTTCCATACGCTTTTAGTTCTGCTACATCTAGAGGGTCTTTATCATCTGGTGATTGCAGAACCAATGCAAAGTGCAAATGTAAGTTTGAGTCTCTGGGTCACGACTCACAACCACTATTATACTACTTTGTTACTAATTTACAGTACTTTTTATAATACTACTGGTTGGAGACCCCTGAAGCGCCATCACCTATCTACAACTACACCCATACAGGTAGGTGAACAATGTGAATTGAGGCTTTCTCAAAACTGTGAACATCATATCAAGTCTACCCTACAACCAGGGCTGGGACAAGGGGTAGGTGAGGGTAGGCGACCATCTAGGGCGTCACCTTGTCACAGGTGAGAGGGGAAGTGCTCTTTGTTCCAAGAGTCCTGGGGAATGGTCAGTATGGCTTGTATTGGTCCTGGCTCCCAGCTGGTCCTTCTCTGCTCCAGTATGTAGTGTGTTTTAATTATGGGGTCAGATCAGGGGGTCTGTTTTAATCCTAGGGTCTGATTCAGGGGGAGTCTTTTAATTATGGAGTCAAATTTACGGTCTGCTCTTTTTGGGGTCAGATCTGGGGACTGTATTAATTTAGGGGTCCGATCTGGGAGTCTGTTTTAATTATGTAGTCTGATCTCCTGATCTGCATTTACCATGCGGCCAGTGCAAAATCTGCATCTGGACCCTGCAGCTACCATGTGTCATTTATAATACTCGTGTCTTCTTTTGTGACACAGGGGTCTTTGGGCTCTATCAGGCTCCACAGCCGGGGTGTGATTGCTACTTCTACATGCACTATAGCTATGCCCTGGGCCAGAGATGTTTCGGCCACAAACTCTGCAGTCTTCAGATAAAATTGCCAAGATGGTCTGGGCCGAATGGAGAAGAAAAGTAAAATGAGGTTGTAGACTAAACATGTATTCTGCCTGTATCTATTTCTTTTAAAATGTATTTAAATCCCTTACATTAGAGAGAAAGGTGGGTTTTAATTGATTCTGGGTATGCAGTAGGGGGAGCGCAATTTGCCTAACTCGCCTAGGGTGCCAAATCACCTTATCCCAGTCATGCCTACAATCCCATTATATTTAACCCTTTCAATAAAGTTAAATGAGTCTTTGTGTGTGGTGAATATTTATTATTACAGATATCTATCTATCTATCTATCTATCTATCTATCTATCTATCTATCTATCTATCTATCTCATATCTATCTATCTATCTATCTATCTATCTATCTATCTATCTATCTCCTATCTATCTATCTATCTATCTATCTATCTATCTATCTCATATCTATCTATCTATCTATCTCCCATCTATCTATCTATCTATCTATCTATCTATCTATCTATCTATCTATCTATCTATCTATCGATCTATCTATCTCATATCTATCTATCTCCTATCTATCTCATATCTATCTATCTATCTATCTATCTATCTATCTATCTATCTATCTCCTATCTATCTATCTCATATCTATCTATCTATCTATCTATCTATCTATCTATCTATCTATCTATCTCCTATCTATCTATCTATGTATCTATCTATCTATCTATCTATCTCCTATCTATCTATCTATCTATCTATCTATCTATCTATCTCCTATCTATCTATCTCATATCTATCTATCTCTTATCTATCTATCTATCTCATATCTATCTATCTATCTATCTATCTATCTCATATCTATCTATCTAATTATCTATCTCATATCTATCTATCTATCTATCTATCTATCTATCTATCTATCTATCTATCTATCTCCTATCTATCTATGTATCTATCTATCTATCTATCTATCTATCTCCTATCTATCTATCTATCTATCTATCTATCTATCTATCTATCTATCTCCTATCTATCTATCTCATATCTATCTATCTATCTATCTATCTCATATCTATCTATCAATCTATCTATCTATCTATCTATCTATCTATCTATCTATCTATCTATCTATCTATCTCATATCTATCTATCTATCTATCTATCTATCTCCTATCTATCTATCTATCTACCTATCTATCTCTTATCTATCTATCTCTTATCTATCTATCTATCTATCTATCTATCTATCTATCTATCTCATATCTATCTATCTATCTATCTATCTCATATCTATCTATCTAATTATCTATCTCATATCTATCTATCTATCTATCTATCTATCTATCTATCTATCTCATATCTTCTATCTATCTATCTCATATCTATCTATCTATCTATCTCATATCTATCTATCTCATATCTTCTATCTATCTATCTATCTATCTCATATCTATCTATCTATCTATCTATCTATCTATCTCACATCTATCTATCTCAAATCTATCTATCTCATATCTATCTATCTATCTATCTATCTATCTATCTATCTATCTATCTATCTATCTCATATCTATCTATCATCTATCTATCTATCTATCTCATATCTATCTATCTATCTATCTATCTATCTTTCTCATATCTATCTATCTATCTATCTATCTATCTATCTATCTATCTATCTCATATCTATCTATCTATCTATCTATCTATCTATCTATCTATCTATCTACTATCTCATATCTATCTATCTATCTATCTACTATCTCATATCTATCTATCTATCTATCTATCTATCTATCTATCTATCTATCTATCTATCTATCTATCTATCTATCTATCTATCATCCACCAACTTACTATGTTCCAAAAAAACCCCAAAACCCCAATGCTCCTAACCACACCTTACATCGGCAAACATATTAGACTGCAAATCTACATGTCGCCTCATGCAAAACCATATAAAAGGAGGACTATTATACCGCCAAAGATTATTTGCAGTTTAATATGGCCCTCATGCTTCTCTCCAGTACTTCATCCAGTCTCAACACTCCAGTTTTTCTTATGAGGGAGCGATAGGGCTGGTCGGAGCTCTTGAGGTAAGATACTACGTTCTGAGCAGACAGCCACCATATTGTCGCTTTGTGTTGGCCAACACTGGTCCAGTATAATTTTAGGCCCCAACATACATAGGCCTAGAAGCCATTTCAGGAGTCAACTCCAACTCCCTTCGTACACTCAGCCAATGTCGTTCCTCAGACCCAGTACTCAGGCATGTAAACTACATACTAGAGGTGCACATACTTACTAATCCTCCTATGCAGCACTTGGCCATTGAGCACAATTGTGCAGCACCAAGTCTTGCAGTGATCAATCATTGATGGCCGTCCCACTTCCCTGCTGCTTGTCCTCAGATGAAGGTTGGGTTTCCGGCCAGTACTGGTGGGTGTGATGATCCTGTAGTGTTCACAGTTGTGTTATGAACTGATAAGTGATAGCAGATGAACAGATCTGACACCACACACATTCACCCAAACCCTCTCTACCTCTATAGCAGTTCAGTAATTACAGCCAACACCCCATATGTTGGATGTTTTTGCAAGATGAAACAAAGCAAGCTTGGACTACAATGCATGGTGGGATGCATTTTTGGCACACATTGGCATCACATCCTTTTATCACCCATAGTGCTTCATTGTAACAGTCTAGAGGGGGGCACTGTTTCTCCTTGTGGAGACTGCCAGTTGGCATGTGGAGTCTTATAGACCATGTGATGATCCCTGGGAAAAAAATATGCAAATTAACTCTCATGCAGGAGATAGAAAGCTGCCTCCCTAGTGGCACCTACTGGAGGTAACTACTCTAGAAGTCGATGTCCAATCTTTTAAGACTGGGTTCACACACCGTGTGCCACATTTTAACAAACAGCATTCACTAATATCCTCTGCAGATTGGAGTCAGGGTGCAGATTTCATTACAGATTTTGGTGCGGATTCACAGCGGATGTTTTAGACTGCAGGGTAACAACCCTGAAGAGGAGCTGCACTTTCATGCTGGCGCACACGTGCTCTGTCTGGCAATTTCTGCTCCTTCTAGCAGCTGAAGACAGCCTATATAGAGTGTATATATGGGCCGAAAACAGCCAACAGGCCATGAGCGCTCCAGCATGAAAGTGCAGGTACTCCTTAACAAGCCTTGCAACAAGAATATGAGCCAAGCCAGAACCTTCCCAACAAGGGGAAAAACACTCCTTGTGTTGAGTTCTTGCCTCTCGTTAGTGTAAAGCAGGGTAGTGGACAGTAGGGTCAGAGGCCTCTGAGGTAGGTCTAGGGGAGTACTGTATCTCCTTGTGGAGAGCACCAATTGGTGTAGGGAATCTTATAGTCCAGGTATTGCTTCCTGGGAAAAGAAGCATGCAAATTAGCTCCAATGCAGGAGGAAAAAAGGTGCCTCTTTAGAGCCACCCACTGGAGCTAGCTACCCTGTAAGTCAGTCTCAAATCCTTTAATAGGACTTCTGGCATAGCTTGTGATTTGAAGGGGATGTCCAGTTACAAACTACTGATGGGGTGTCCACAGAATAGGTCATCAGTAGTAAATCAATGGGAGTCTGCCATCTGGGACCCCCGATGATCAGCTGTTTGCCAGGCCAAAATGCTCCTAAATTGAGTAGATTTCTTCAAGAATCAGATAGTGCTGTTCTCATTGCAGTGGCCAAGCTTGGTATTGCAGGCAAAATTTTAATTGAAGTGAATGTCTGCAATACCAAGCCTGACCATAGCATTGGGAAAGAACTGTTGGCTTCCTGCAGAAATCATTTTAGTGCACAAAGCATACAAGCCTGGAAAACAGCTGATCAATGGGGGCCCCAGGCGGCAGACACTGCCAATCTACTATTGATAACCTAACCTAAAGATAGGCTATCAATAGTTTACAACCTGACAACCCCTTTAAGCCAAAGCAGAATCTTCTTTATAAGTTAAGTAGACCACTTTACAGACAGTTGTTTGGGGTTCTTAGCTCTCAGTACAGAGCAGGGAACTAGCTGACTGGTTGAGAGGTCTTTGATGTAGGTCTAAGGGGGTATTGTTTCTCCTTGTGGTGACCTCCAATTGGTGTAGGCAGTCTTATAGGCCAGGCAATGCTACCTGGGAAAAGGGATATGCAAATTAACTACTGCACTGATGAAGAGCAAGAAACTTGAAACATCTATCTTTCGATGGCTGTCTTCTGGTTTGGCTTAAAGGTATTCTCTCAAAAGTAACTTTTATCACCTATCCATAGGCGATAGAGCAAGTGCCGTGCTGCTCCATTCATTTTTATTGGCTGCTGAAGACAGCGTTGCGCTTGTACTCAGCTTTTGCCCTCAGTCCAGTTGAAATGAATGGAGAGGCGACAGGCATGCTTGGCCACAGCTCCATTCAATCTCCACATCACTGCAGGACTGAGTACAGCAAGGAAGAGAGGGGGTATGAGACCCCACCAATCAGACTTTTATCATCTATCCTGTGGATAGGAGATAAAAGTCAATTTTGGGATTATCCCTTTAAATCCAAAGTCATGTTGTAATGCCTGTTAAAGGGGTTGTCCAGTTGTAAACGATCAGTAATCTATCCTCAGTATAGGTTATCAATAGTAGATCGGTAGTCTATCGACAGGTACCCCTGTCAATCAGCTCTTCTCTGGGCTGATAAACTTGTGCAGTGAGCTGATTTTTTCTTGAAGCATGCAGCTCCGTTCTCTCTTTACTCATCAGGCTTAGTATTACACGCAAAGTCCTTTTTTATTTCAATACCTGTAATACCAAGCCTGGCCACTGCAGTGAGAATGGAGCTGTCTGCTTCCTGCAGAAATCAGCTCAGTGCACAAACACAGTGGACTGATAAACAGCTGATCGGTGGGGGTCCCAGAATAGGGACCCCTGTCTATGTACAATTGATAACCTACCCTGAGGATAGGCTGTTAATAGTTTACAACTGGAAAACCCCCTTTAAGGGTCCGATATATATGGCAGCTACCTCCAATAGCTGGCACTAAAGAGTGCAGTCCCGTTAAATACACAATCCTTCTGATTAATGATAAAATATTTCCTGCATTGACATCACTATTTGCAAATACAGAGATCTATCTATCTATCTATCTAACGATCTATCTATCTCATATCTATCTATCTATCCATCCATCTATCTATCTATCTATCTATCTCATATCTATCTCTCTATCCATCTTTTATCTGTCTCATATCTATCTATCTCTTTCCTATCTATCTATCTATCTATCTATCTATCTATCTATCTATCTATCTATCTATCTATCTCCTATCTATCTATCTATCTATCTATCTATCTATCTATCTCCTATCTATCTATCTATCTATCTATCTATCTATCTATCTATCTATCTCCTATCTATCTATCTATCTCCTATCTATCTATCTCATATCTATCTATCTATCTATCTATGTCATATCTATCTATCTATCTATCTATCTATCTATCTATCTATCTATCTATCTATCTATCTATCTATCTCCTATCTATCTATTTATCTATCTATCTATCTATCTCATATCTATCTATCTATCTATCTATCTATCTATCTATCTATCTATCTATCTATCTCCTATCTATCTATCTCATATCTATCTATCTATCTATCTATCTCATATCTATCTATCTATCTATCTATCTATCTATCTATCTATCTCTCTATCATCTATCTATCCATCTATCTATCTATCTATCTATCTATCTATCTATCTATCTCATATCTATCTCTCTATCTATCTATCTTTTATCTGTCTCATATCTATCTATCTCTTTCCTATCTATCTATCTATCTATCTCCTATCTATCTATCTATCTATCTATCTATCTATCTATCTCCTATCTATCTATCTATCTATCTATCTATCTATCTATCTATCTATCTCCTATCTATCTATCTATCTATCTATCTCCTATCTATCTATCTCATATCTATCTATCTATCTATGTCATATCTATCTATCTATCTATCTATCTATCTATCTATCTATCTATCTATCTATCTATCTCCTATCTATCTATTTATCTATCTATCTATCTCATATCTATCTATCTATCTATCTATCTATCTCATATCTATCTATCTATCTATCTCCTATCTATCTATCTATCTCATATCTATCTATCTATCTATCTATCTATCTATCTATCTATCTCATATCTATCTATCTATCTATCTATCTATCTATCTATCTATCTATCTCCTATCTATCTATCTATCTATCTATCTATCTATCTATCTATCTATCTATCTATCTCCTATCTATCTATCTATCTCATATCTATCTATCTATCTATCTATCTATCTATCTATCTATGTCATATCTATCTATCTATCTATCTATCTATCTATCTATCTCCTATCTATCTATCTATCTATCTATCTATCTATCTATCTATCTCCTATCTATCTATCTATCTCATATCTATCTATCTATCTATCTATCTATCTATCTATCTATGTCATATCTATCTATCTATCTATCTATCTATCTATCTATCTATCTATCTCCTATCTATCTATTTATCTATCTATCTATCTATCTCATATCTATCTATCTATCTATCTCCTATCTATCTATCTATCTATCTATCTATCTATCTATCTATCTATCTATCTATCTCATATCTATCTATCTATCTATCTATCTCATATCTATCTATCTATCTATCTCTCTATTATCTATCTATCTATCTATCTATCTTCTATCTATCTATCTATCTCCTATCTATCTATCTATCTATCTCATATCTATCTATCTATCTATCTATCTATCTATCTATCTATCTCCTATCTATCTATCTATCTATCTATCTATCTCCTATCTATCTATCTATCTATCTATCTATCTATCTATCTATCTATCTATCTATCTCCTATCTATCTATCTATCTCCTATCTATCTATCTATCTATCTCATATCTATCTATCTATCTATCTATCTATCTCATATCTATCTATCTATCTATCTATCTATCTATCTCATATCTATCTATCTATCTCATATCTATCTATCTATCTATCTATCTATCTATCTATCTCATATCTATCTATCTATCTCATATCTATCTATCTATCTATCTATCTATTTATCTATCTCCTATCTATCTATCTCATATCTATCTATCTATCTCATATCTATCTCTCTATCTCTCTATCATCTATCTATCTATCTATCTTCTATCTATCTCCTATCTATCTATCTATCTATCTATCTATCTATCTATCTATCTATCTATCTTCTATCTATCTATCTATCTATCTATCTCATATCTATCTATGTATGTATCTATCTATCCCATATCTATCTATCTATCTATCTATCTATCTATCTATCTCCTATCTATCTATCTCATATCTATCTATCTATCTATCTATCTATCTTCTATCTATCTATCTCATATCTATCTATCTATCTCCTATCTATCTATCTCCTATCTATCTATCTATCTATCTATCTATCTATCTATCTATCTATCTATCTATCTATCTCCTATCTATCTATCTATCTATCTATCTATCTATCTATCTATCTCCTATCTATCTATCTATCTATCTATCTATCTATCTATCTATCTATCTATCTATCTCCTATCTATCTATCTATCTATCTATCTATCTATCTATCTATCTATCTATCTCCTATCTATCTATCTATCTATCTATCTATCTATCTATCTATCTATCTATCTATCTCCTATCTATCTATCTATCTATCTATCTCCTATCTATCTATCTATCTATCTATCTATCTATCTTACTAATATACATATTTAATTGTATGCAGTCTCTATTTAAGGTCGTTATATGATTCCATATACTGGAAATGTGTTTTTAATCAATGGGAAATACATTCTTCGGAAATCTCCATAAGGCTTCATCTTCATAATGGGACATTTAGGAACCCTCTAATTTTCTGTACTTCGCTTTCTTCCCTGCAGATTGTTTTCCTGCCTTTGTGTATTTCCCTGTAAATGTCTTTTGTCCATGTTATATATCATATCTTCTCGCTGGAATATATTTTGACAGCCCAAAGCAGTTATTAATGCCGAATGAATGGAAGAATGGAGGCACAATGCGAGTGACCTCAGAGAGCTGACAATAACGTTTTCTTAGCATCATTGAGAAACAAGATAAGGTGTGTTTCCTCGATTCACAGTTCTGACTCAGCAGTCTCGCTCTTCAAAGAAAAGTCTATTACACAAGAGGTTTTTGTTCCCCTTGGAACACTTCTAGAAGCCGGAGATTTTATTTGTTTGTTTTCACATCTCTAAAACTAACAGGAACGATACGTTTAGGAAACCCGCGATGGAACAAACTGCGTCAACCAGGTGAAGCGCAGTACAGCGTCCAGTCTGAAGGAGGCGCCACTCTCAGCCAAGATTTAGGACCTGACCATGTGGATAGCTATTAGGCCCTGGTCATGTAACGGGGGAACAGGTGCAGAATATGAGGCCGTTGATTGAGAGGCTTTACAGCAGTTCAGCTGAGCACATCGCGCTTTACTGACTGTACGCCAAAGAATAATCTACAGCGGGGTCATTGGGATACAATGCAAACGGTTTACCACTGTAACTCATTCTATACCCTATGATAAGGGTGCCCGTAACCCCTTAATGACGCGTTCCCCTTGTTTTATTTTTTCTCTACACTCTTTTATTGATCCATCGCCGTTGCTGTCTGGCGGCTCGTTGTTTTTGCGGGGCGAGTCGTATTTTTCAACGTAACATATAATATGGTGGAAAACTTTAACCCCTTGAGTGGCACGCCCGGAAATTTTCCGGGACGAGCTTCACTGCTCATAGCAACATAGCCCGGAAGATTTCCGGGCTATGTATCACTATGGGAGCTGCAGAGCACAATGCCACAAGCTGTGGCACTGTGTTCTGCCTGCACAGACCCACATAGAGCAGTGCAAGGGCTTTGAAAAACCAGCAGAAGATATTGCCGATGTGCCGGCAATCTCCTGCTTTGTTTACAGGTTGCCATAGAGACCATCGGCTTGTCAGAAGCAAGCCGATGGTCTCTGTGGCAGGGAGAGCTTGGTGCTTGGCTGTGAGAGGACAGCTAGGTACTAGCTCTTACAGCAGAGATCAGAGAAAACCTCCGATCTCTGCTGTGTTAACCCTTTACATGCTGCAGTCTATGTGACTGCAGCATGTAAAGGGCTGTCACTGCAGCATGTAAAGGGCTGTCACCATCGGACCCCCGGAATGTGATCAGGGGGTCCTGATGGGTCCCTGTGGAAGTCCCCTAAAGGGACAAAAAATTAAAATAAAAAAAAAAATTAAAAAAAAAAAAAGTTAAAAAATTATAAAAAAAATTATAAAAACACTTGTCTCCCTTTACTTTGTAAAAAATCAAAAATACAATCACACATGTGGTATCCATGCGTCGTAATGACCCAGAGAAGGAAGTTAATACATTATTTAACCCCTTAATGACATGGCCCCTTTTTTTCTTTTTTTCCTCCCCCGTTTAAAAAAATCACAACTTGTGCCGCAAAAAACAAGCCCTCATATGGCCGTGTCAATGGAAAAATGAAAAAGTTATGGCTCTTGAGACGCAACTGCAAAATTAGTTGAAATTCAATGATTAGACCATTTTAAAAAACCTGCCCTGGTGGGCACGACAGGGTGGTAGGAAACCCGCCACTCAAGGGGTTAAAGCATTTCTAAGGGGAATGAAATAGAAAAAAATACACAATTTCACCAATTTGCTTTTTACGACATACACACTGCAGCAAAATTGACCTGATAATTTTATTCTGCGGCTCGCTATAATTACTGCGATACAAAATGTCTATCGTTTTTTTATTTTGCCCTTCTCTTCTGACCGCCATAACTTGTTTAGTTTTCCATTGACAGTCGTGTGAAGGCTCATCTCTGCAGGACGTCCTATAGTTTCTATGGCTTTTAGGGTAAATACGACTTTTTAATTACTCTCTATTAAACTTTTTTCTTGCAGATCGAGTGACCAAAAAAAGCACAATTCTGTCGCTGTGTTTTTTCTCTGATGACGCGTACTGTGTGGGATAAATGATGCGTTCCTTTGATAGATCAGACTTTTACGGATGCAGTGATTCCAAATATGTTTTTTTATTGTTTAGATTTTTTTATTATAAATATGGCAAAAGTGTTTTTTTTTTAACTTTTGTTAGCGTTTTTTCTAATAATAAAACTTTTTTTTTTTTACTAATTCTTCCATTTTTTTTAGTCCCCATAGCACAATTAAACTTGCGATCGTTTGATTGCTCAGAGTATAATGCAATACCATAGTATTATATTATACCGCGATGCAACAGGCAGTCTATCACGCCACCCCACAGGCCTGCCTTCATAGCCAATCGAAAGAGAATGTGGTAACATACTGGTGGTGAAGGCGCAACAGCCTAAGCTAGTTATAAGCTGAAGGTCCAAGATGCCATTGTGAAAGCACTTCTCCTGTACTGAACAACATAGAGAACCAGCAAGTCATTTTGTGTTTCTGGGTCGAGCCCCTTCATCAGTTCGGCTGGATTAAACGCTTAGCGGTAAGTACAAAAAAATAGTGGAGGAGTAATTACCAAAGAAAGGGAAGAAAAAAAGGGGAAAAAAACAAAAATTGATACACATTGTAATAATAACAAGAAGAACGTATCAATAAATACAATACACAATAATAACATAGATGAGAATAGTCAACCAGTCATTATATAAGAGTGTTGGATGGAGTGCCACGGAGGAGGACGCTGCAGTAGTCCAGGCGGGAGGTGAGGAGGGCAGCACTAGCACTTTTGTGGATTCAGGGTTGAGGAAAGAACGTATCCAAAACGATGTTTTTGAGTTGGAGGCGGCAGCATGTGGCGAAGGCTTGTATGTAGAGATGAGCGAGCATACTCGCTAAGGACAACTGCTTGATTGAGCATTATCCTTAGCGATTATCTCCCCGCTCGGCAGAGAAGGTTCGGGTGCCGGCGTGGGTGACAGGTGAGTTGCGGCAGTGAGCAGGAGGGAGCGGGAGGGAGAGAGGGGGAGAGAGAGATTTCACCTCCGTTCCTCCCCACTCTCCTCCGCCGATCCCCGCCCGCCGCCGGCAGCCGAACCTTTTGTCTCGAGCGGGCAGGTACTTACTAAAGGCAATGCTCGCTCGAGCAATTGCCCTTAGCGAGTATGCTTGCTCATCACTACTTGTATGTACAGTGGGAAGAACAGGACAGACTCAAGCATTAACCCTTTCCAATCCACTGTCTGATGTCTAAAGACATTCTGGTTGAAGTCTGTACAGCTCCGACGTCGGAAGACAT
Organism: Eleutherodactylus coqui; assembly: GCF_035609145.1. Classification (NCBI taxonomy): domain Eukaryota; kingdom Metazoa; phylum Chordata; class Amphibia; order Anura; family Eleutherodactylidae; genus Eleutherodactylus; species Eleutherodactylus coqui. The sequence goes on from NC_089844.1 coordinate 14,176,533, forward strand.
CCGGCAGGGTATTCTTACTGTATATTAAAGGCCGCTCTGTTGTCGGGGGCCTCTCCAGCATGTCCAATACCACAGTACTGGCTCTAGCCAGCAGGTGGTGCTATTGTATAATGGCAGAAAGAGGAAAGCCGCTAGGAAACCCTGAATCCAAAATTGGATTGCAAAGGGTTAAACGGAGACAGCGGACTTGTGGGTCCGGTGAAAGTCCTGTATATAAGATGCTTCCTGACCCAAAAGTCCATCATCTTGGCTGGTTCATTCATTGTCCATACGGGGATCGGTGGCACCGGCCGTCCCACGGCGGCCGAGCTGCATCCTGTGTGGCCAGCCTTAAAGTAGAATATGAAGGTGTCATTAGCATAATACACTCACAATGATACAAAGTACATAAAAGCTGTAAACACACACATTTCTATTTGTTTGCCATCTGTTTTGAATTTGCTATATGTTAATTGATCGTAAGTATTAAAGCTCATTTTGCATACGAGCGCCCAGAAAGGGCCATTATCTGCCAGAATTATTAATGGGTATTTTTTATGATGAATAATTAATCTTTTGAATAATTCCTCTATCTGTGATCTTAAGATCTATTTGCATATCTAATATATGATTACTTTACTTCCATTCTCATAGGAAAAAAACATAAAGTCAATAATATTCCCCAAACTTTTCCTAAGTTTCTGTTTGTAATTATTTTTAATTCACATTCCAAACTTAATGTACGAGCTTGGAGGAACTGGCCAGTGAGCTCTATAATGGGAGCGACACGCACTGCCCCCTCCCCCACTCCCTTCACCTATCTGGCAAAGTAAGGCCCATTATGGGGTCTGAATTCAATCATTCATTTTGAAGTTGGGTGTTTTTTTGGTCCAAGTTCCTCCTTAAAGGGGTTCTCCAATGTTGGAAAAACATGGCTGCTTTCTTTCAAGCAAAGCACCACCCTTGTCCATAGGGTCAATTTTGGTATTGCAGCTCAGCTCCATTGAAGTGAATGGGAGCTGAGTTGCAATACCAGATACAACCCAAGGACAAGGGTGGCGCTGGGCTTGGAACAAAGCAGCCATGTTTTTCTAAGGGTGGACAACCTCTTTAAAGACACTCCAGGCACAAAAGATAAACTGTGTTATGTCTAGAGTAGAACCAGAAGGGGAGGGGCATGACACAGAGATGATCACTTTGCTCCACCCTCTCCAAACCTGCAATAGGAATAACATAATATGTAAGTTTTGTCTGGAGAGCCTCTTTAAATCTCGTGTAAGCAAATTGCATTATCAGCAAGAAGAAGATTTTAGAAATGTCCGCTACTCTTTAACCCCTTCCCTCTCCTGGGCGTAAATGTATGTCCTGGCTGGGAAGCTGTTCCCATGAATGGGCATACACTTACGTCCTGTGGATGGCACGGATTCAGGAACCATTCGTGGCGGGAGACTACTGTGAGTGATCAATGTTGATGGCGGTATGCAGAAGGAGAGTCCTCCTCTGTGATGTCATTGGCCCTCTTCTATGTAATCATGAAAGGCCAATGGGTTGCCATGGCAACTGGATGGTAGAGAATGGTGTCCAGGTCTGCTAAGGCCTGTAACCGCTATGATTAGCGAAAATACATTGTAGTACAGAAGTACTGCAATGCATTATGAGTGTGATAATAGCATCGCAGGTTCAAATCTCCTACAGGGGCATAAAAGTGTAAAATAAAGCACAGAAAAAAATAGTAAGAAGAAAACTTTCCCATCTTTGTTTACCAACAAATTAAATAGAAAAATACACATTTAGTATTGTCGCATCCGTAACGATCCGTACAATAAAGTTAACACCCTTTTATTCTACACGACAAATGCTAAAAAAAACATAAAAAATGGAGCCAAAATACTTATTTTGTTCATTTTTTCATTAAAAAAACGCAATAAAAGTGACCAAAAAGCCGCAAGCAACAAAATGGTAGTAATAAAAGCTACAGCTCGTCAGGCAAAAAACAAGGCCTCACAGGGCTCCGCCAATGGGGAAATAGAAAAGCTGTGGCTCTTTGAATGCAGAGAGGAAAAAATATTTTATTGGGCAAAAGCAGAAAAAAAGCCCCAAAATAAATATAATTTTGGTATTGTCGTAACTGAAAGAATGTATCATGCGATTCATGTAATTTATGCTGCATGATTAACGCTGTAAAAAAAACCTATGGCGGAATTGATGTGTTTTTTTCTCCTGACCTATGAAAAAAATGTATCAAATACCCCTGTTTCCCTGAAAATAAGACCTACCTCCAAAAAATTAGCCCTAGCATAATTTTTCAGGATTTTTGAGGCTGCTTGAAATATAAGCCCTACTCCAAAAATAAGCCCCAGTTGCAGTTAATAAAAAAAAGTCATATTAAATAGTGTCCAGGCAGCTCTACATGTAAAAAAGTTAAATCTTTTGGAGCAAAAATTTATATAAGCCCCTGTCTTATTTTCGGGGAAACAGGGTATATGCAATCCATTATACATACTCAAAAAATGGAGACAAAGAGGCTGCAGCTCCCTACACAAGTAACAAACCCTTATTTTGCCATATCGACAGAAAAATGAGAAAAGTGATGGCTTTTGAAAAGTGGAGATAAAAATCACCTAAAAATCATTGGGTCCTTAGGACTAAAATAGGCTGTGACACTAAGGGGTTAAAAGGGTTTTCTAGAGCTCAACAAAATTCTGCCACCATATAATGGTGTAAAGTCATGAACAAAGTCCTACCCGACTCCTTCAGTGACTCCTCGTCCGATGCTGGGGCCCCAGTCACCGCAACTCCGAACCTGGAAGGAGCTGGCTGCTTTCTCTTGTCGTTCATTGTGCATGTGACCATGCAGCCAATCACAGGCTTCAACGGAGATTCTATGACTGGCTGGGTGGTCACATGTACTATGAACAGCATGTGACTGCAGCCGGGCAGGTGGGCTCCACTGGGGAGCCACTGAAGAAGGCGAGTATGACTTTTTTCTTTATATGACTTTTTTCACACTTTTCAACAGTGGTAGAATTTACGTTTTGAGTCTCAAAACCCCCCAAACAAGTCTAAGCTCCACCCCACAGACTCGTCCAGAGATAGGAACCCCCCTGAGAGATGACAGACGCTCTTCCACTTCTACGATTTCTAGTCATGAAACTAAAGAATATATGAGTTTTTGTTGTTCTCAGTCGGTTGTTTCGGCTCACATGCAGAGTTGAACTTTTTGATTTGTTGACTTGGTTGTGGTCCTCTGTGGCGCTGTGCCCTCTTAGAGTGGCGACATACAATTGGCGATGCCTATTGGCCAACCTCATTAATTCTAGCTGATCCGACTGATCATCCAATGTGTATGGTGGCCTTGTTAAGGGGATCGCTATGGCAGACACTACATTTGATACTGAGCCGCATAAAAGGTTGGTATATAATGAGAATGCTTGGTCTGGTGAGAATGTGTGTAAGCGGGTAAGTAACTGGTCAGCGATAGAAAGCAGAGGGTGGTTATAAATGTACAAGCTCTGATTGGGTCACCGTTACTAGTGGGTACCACAGGGTTCAGTATTGAAGGAGGTAATAGTGGGGTACCACAGGGGGCAGTATTGGAGGGTTTACTAGTGGGGTAACCACAGAGGGAGAGTATTGGAGGGTTTACTAGTGAGGTACCACAGGGGGCAGTATCAGAGGGTTTACTACAGTTTTTCCCCTATAGTAAGACCTACCTCGATTTTTGGGGGACGGTTGAAATATAAGCGCTCCCTGAAAATAAGCCCTAGTTAGGCTACATTAAAAAAAAGCAAAAACAATACTCACCTACCACCGGTGTTCTCGTCCTTGAGCTGGTCTCCGTCGCTGCTGCAGGCTGCCGTGTCCTCCTTCAAGCCAACAGAGCAGTTTTTCCTGGAAGTGGGGCTTGAATACCCCGCCTCCAGGAAGCTAATGCTCTTATTGGTTAATCGAGCCCTGCATCAGCCAATGAGAGGCGGCGCTTAATTAACCAATCACAGCCATTCACAGGGGGGTAGTATTGAAGGGTTTACTCGTGGGGTACCACAGGGGGCAGTATTATGCCCTATTTTTAAATATATTTATTAATGACCTGGTAGAAGGATTGTGCAGTAAAATATTAATATCTGCAGATGATACAAAATTATGTAAAGTAATTAACACAAGAGAGGACAGAATGTGGTTACAGGAGGATCTGGATAAGTTGGGGGCAAAAAGGTGGCAGATGAGATATAACACTGATAAATGTGCGGTTCTGCACATGAGCAGGAAATCCATGTCACCATTACACACTAATGGGAAACCACTGGGGGACACTGAGATGGAGAAGGACTTGGGGATTGTAGGTAACTATAAGCTTAACTGGAGCAACCAGTGTCAGGCAGCTGCTGCCAAGGCAAATAGGTTCATGGGGGCATCAGAATAGGTCTAGGGGCGCATGATGAGAGCATTGTTCTTCCTCTTTACAAGTCACTGGTCAGACCACACATGGAGTATTGTGGACAGTTTTGGCCACCGGTACTCAAGAAGGACATATCAGAGCTTGAGCGGGTACAAAGGGGGCAACTAAAGTAAAAAATGGAATGGGCGGACTATAATACCCAGAGAGGTATCCTAATAAGTATATATATATAAAAATATATATCAGGGGTCAGTACAGAGACCTCTCCCATCATCTATTATACCCAGGACTGTATTAAGGGGGCACTCTAATAACTATGTACAGATATATCAGGGGTCAATACAGAGATCTCTCCCATCATGTATTATATCCAGGACTGTAACAAGGGGGCGTTCTAATAACTATGTGTGGATATATCAGGGGTCAGTACAGAGATCTCTCCCATCACCTATTATACCCAGGACTGTAACAAGGGGGCGCTCTAATAACTATATATAGATATATCAGGGGACAGTACAGAGATCTCTCCCATCAGCTATTATACCCAGGACTGTAACAAGGGGGCGCTGTAATAACCATGTATTGATATATCAGGGGTCAGTTCAGAGATCTCTTCCATCACCTATTATACCCAGGACTGTAACAAGGGGGCGCTCTAATAACTATGTATAGATATATCAGGGGTCAATACAGAGATCTCTCCCATCATGTATTATACCCAGGACTGTAACAAGGGGGCGCTCTAATAACTATGTATAGATATATCAGGGATCAGTACAGAGATCTCTCCCATCATCTATTATACCCAGGACTGTAACAAGGGGGCGCTCTAATAACTATGTATAGATATATCAGGGGTCAGTACAGAGATCTCTGCCATCATATATTTATATGCAGGACTGTAACAAGGGGGCGCTCTAATAACTATGAATAAATATATCAGGGGTCAGTACAGAGATTTCTCCCATCATCTATTATACCCAGGACTGTAACAAGGGGGTGTGCTAATAACTATGTATAATATATCAGGAGTCAGTACAGAGATCTCTCCCATCATCTATTATACCCAGGACAGTAACAAGGGGGCGCTCTAATAACTATGTATAGATATATCAGGGATCAGTACAGAGATCTCTCCCATCATCTATTATACCCAGGACTGTAACAAGGGGGCGCTCTAATAACTATGTATAGATATATCAGGGGACAGTGCAGAGATCTCTCCCATCATCTATTATACCCAGGACTGTAACAAGGGGGCACTCTAATGCCTATGTATAAATATATCAGAGGACAATACAGAGATCTCTCCCATCATCTATTATTCCCAGGACTGTAACAAGGGGGCGCTCTAATAACTATGTATAGATATATCAGGGGTCAGTACAGAGATCTCTCCCATCATATATTTATATGCAGGACTGTAACAAGGGGGCGCTCTAATAACTATGTCTTGATATATCAGAGGACAATACAGAGATCTCTCCCATCATCTATTATACCCAGGACTGTGACTTTAACAAGAGGGCATCCTCTATGTCTAGAGCAGTGGTTCCCAAACTTTGTCAGCCATGAAGCCCTTTTTGAAGCCAAATTTTCTTATGGAGCCCCAAAGTGGGACAGAGGGTTTGGTCTGGAAAGGGGTTAGGGGCGTGGCTTATCACAACATATGATTTTTACCTCCATTGTTACAAAAAGGACAGGGCCATTTAAAAAAACAAACAGAAACTCAGGCAGCGCTGGATGGGCTATTTATATACATTCTATTTAAAATTAAGATGCTGCAGAACTAAATCCCGCCCCTCATGTCAGCGTCCGCATGGGCTTTGTGCAGATTGTTTCCACACTGTGTGGATGAGATTTTCAAAATGTCAACTATTTTGCTGCTACAGCTACTGTAACCTCCACAGTAAATCCGCCCGGTGTAGTAATACTGACCCCCTATATTGGTGGACCCAGTTGTAATAGCGTTCCCTATATTGGTCTCGTGTAGTAATAGTGACCCCCTATATTGGTGGCCCAGTTGTAATAGCGTTCCCTATATTGGTCCTGTGTAGTAATAGCAACCCCTATATTGGTGGCCCCAGTAGTAAGTAGTAGCAGCATCCCCTATATTGACCCTTTGTAGTAATAGCAACCTTAATTGTGGCCCCAGTAATAATATTAACCTCACAGTAGCCCCAGTAGTAATATTGACAACCACAGTAACCCCAAGTAGTAATATTACCCCCACAATAGCCCCGGTAATAATATTAACCCCCTTATACATTATTAGCCCCCCCCCCAACCCAGATACTTACCTCCTCCTTGCAGTCAGTGCTCCTCCTCTTCTCTGCACCGATTCCGGATCACACTGATGTCAGTGTGTGAGCTTGGAATGTTTTTTCCTTTGTCTTCTCCTGTGGAACTAAGCAGGAGAGGACTCAGAGAGTAGGAGGATCCCGATGCACACTGACGTCAGAGTGTGCACCGTGATCAGCGGCACTGCGTGATCACCGCCGGGGAGCTGCATCACCCCTCCGGTAATCTCTACAGTGGTGAGGAGCCGTCGGCACACGTGCCAGCAGAGAGGGCTCTGTGCGCCCCCTCTGGCACGTGTGCAATGGGCTCGCCACCACGGTTCAGTCGGATACCCTGACTGTCACTTAGTACCCTGGAGCACAGTTTGGGAATTGCTGATCTAGAGGAAAGAAGGTTTCTACACCGACACGGAAGGGGGTTCTTTACTGTAAGAGCAGTGAGACTGTGGAATTCTCTGCGGAGGACTTGGTGATGTTGATACGATAAAAGAGTATAAGAGGGGCCTGGAGTGTAATAATATTACATATTACAGTCACTGATTACTCAGAAGGGTCAGTGATCCGGGGATTATTCCACATGCCAGATTGGAGTTCAGAAGGAAGTTTCCCGAAAATGAGGAAAATCGTCTTTTACCTAATTTTTTTTTGCCTTCTTCTGGATCAACATTGGGGGGGGGGGGGATAGGCTAAACTGGATGAACGGGGGGCTTTTCAGCCTCGCACTCTGTTGCTATCATCCTATATAGACCATGTGTTTCTCTTAGTCCACCACTATGGATTGGGCAGTGTCATCAGGAAATAAATAACGGAAACTAAACAATATAGCAGTAAGCAAGAAATCCAACTAACAGGCTGCTTCAGGGCAGGATGCGCTCGTCAGTGTATCAATGTGTCAAGGTGGAAAGTCCCTTGCATCAGAGGCCGAATGTGGAACTAATAAGAAGTTATTTACACATAAGGCGCTATTCACATCTGTGTCCGTATATAACAGTGGGTGAGGGGATGCGACAACTCTGAGCCTAAGGGCTAATGCCCACGGACAGATTTCTGCCACGTTTCACGGAACGTAAATCCACAGCGTTGTCCCGCAGCTATTAGGTTCTATTGAACTTAATGGCTTTCTGCCTTTCAACCGCCGAATACCGCAGCATGAAAGAAATCGCGGCATGTGCTAATTGCTGCGGAAAAATGCGTCGCTGGCTTCCATTGTAGTCAACGGAAGCTGTCGATCATGTGATACTTCCACTGTGAGCACAGCGGAAGTATTGCGTAATTACACGTCACCTCCCCACCACCGTCCGCGTCATCGCCCACTGCCGGCACATCATGCGCTGCACGCTGGGTCGCTGGTAGGGACTCACGCGGCGGATCCAGAGAGGTGAGTATGAGGTCTTTGTGGGGCGCCATGTTGAACTCCACTGCGATTTTCCGCTGGCGGAGTCCGACACGGCCGTGGGCATGAGGCCTAAATCGGGGGCCAGTTGTCATTCTTCAGCACCACTTAATTGTTGCTGTTATCCGTTTAGTCGTTCGCTCCCCTCGGCGATCCTACAGGCGAGCTCCGTCCACGTTTTCAGCTTTGCTTCTTTCCGTTGTGTGATATCCATGCCAGTATCCGCTCTGACAGTATCCACCATCGTGTTCTTTGGCGCCGGGTCTATAGATTCTTCTAGCGATTCTGCCGCATCACATAACGAAAATACGCTTAATTACCAAGTGGAATATCCTTATTTCACTGGCATCAACCTGGACCCTAGCGGGCAAGAAGAAGGGGTAGAGATGAGAGAATGAAACCGAAAGGGTTAAATAATAACACTGTAATGAAGATCGCGGTTATTATTACTATTTTATTATTATTACACGTGTCAAAACAAAGCAACGTAAGCAGCGCGGCGCCCGCCTTCACTGCAGAGTCTAGACCGCGGTTATTGTCCTCAAGATGAAGATTAGGTTACCTGCTGCAAACTGCCAGCCGACTGACACTGCGACCGGAACAATGTCTGCAGCGCGTCTACCCACTTCAATGTAACCACCGAGGAAAGTAAGAGAGACTAAAGTAACACCAAACCACACCCACAACCACACCGCGCCGCACACCTTCCTCTTCCTCACCTGACAGCACAGATCAGCGCCCAGACGCCTCACGTCTGACCGGTGAGCCAAAAAAAAAAACCTTCATTCAGTATATCAAGTATACAGCAAGCAGTAAAATAAATGTATCTCTTTAGTTTCCAGTCGTTTATTTCTTCATTCATTCCTTCATTCTTTCCTTTAATATCTCTGACCTGCTCTACTATTCCAAAGAGCAAAACTGCACTACAGTAAGTATATAAAAGATGCACGTATCAAAACTGAGAATGAAATGTATTCAGGATCTAATATTTTCATTCATTCTCTAACATTCAAACCTTTGTCCTTCATTTGTTTAGTCATTCTGTCAAATCCATTAATTTTGACATGCATTCTGCAGAAATCATTGATTGACTCATTGATTCATTCATTGTGCAACACGTGATCCATTAGTCGTTTATTTAACTTGCAGCAATGTTATTTTAGTCTGCCATTCATTCAGTCATTCATTTTGCAATTAATTGCTTTATTTATTTGTGTATTTGTCTAAGTATCCTCCCTTCTATCCACACTGTAACATTCATTCAGTACCTTTGGCATTCATGTCTTTATCCATTCTGTCAAACTCATTACTATCAACATTCATTCTACAGCATTCATATTTCAGTCATGTATACTTTCGGAAATGCTCAATCCTTTATTCATTCAAAAATCATTACTTATGGGCCGGTTCACATCTCAGTCATGTAAATATGCAGCATATTTGCACAACCAAAAATTGCTTATTCCCATGTATGTTACGCACTCCCGTGTGTTTGGGTGCGAAGCTACACTGCGTAAGAAAAGAATGCTTCAAATTGCGTTGATTTCTGCATATTTAATGCGTATTTACCCACTTCAGTGGATCTCCATGGGCTTTCATGCTGCATAATACACATCCTTTCATTCATTCTGCAACCTCCATTCTTTCTTTTTTTTGTTTAGCTGTATGTGCCACTCATAATTCATTCATTCTATAACATTCCCCCAGTACTTTTGACATTTATCTCTTTTTCCATTTTCTCAAACTCATTCATTCTTCAACATTTATATTTTTGTCACATTTATTTTTGACAATATTTACGCATTCGTTCTGCAAAATCTCTTCCTTCCGTTGTTGATTCATTCATTGTGCAACACAGTCTTTTAATCATTTATTCTACTTGCAGAATTAATTCCTTATCTTATTCATCCATTCATTCTGCAACACTCATTCATTCCTTCATTTATTTGTTTATTTAATTTCGTTAATTGAGCCCCTAGTCTTTCATTCATTCCTTAACATTCATACAGTGACTTTAACACTGATTTATATTTTATTCATTCTGTCATATGCATTATACGTATACAACATTATTATTCATTCCTTTACTCTTTCATTCTGCAACACTCATTCCTTTAGTCATTTATTCTACTTGCAACACTCATTCCTTTAGTCATTTATTCTACTTGCAGCATTCATTCCTTTAGTTAATAATTCTTGCTGTAAACCAAACAGAAAAGTGATCTCAGGATGAATATATATATATATATATATATATATATATATATATATATATATACTGCACATAATCCAACATGTTTAGAAAATACACTATTTTTATTGCAACATTTTATGATGTTCATTGAAATGTTACGAAATGAAGGACTAAAAAAAGGAATGTTGCAGAATGTATGGACGACCAAAGGCATGAACATTGAAGAATGAATGAATGCATGGTCAAAGGACTGAATTTTTCAATATGAACAAATGTCCAGGAATGAATAATGTGAAATGAATGAATGATACATTTTCTTCTCTGTCTGATGACAGTTATTACTACAACTGTAGAATGGAGTGAAATGGATCCCTTTATAGGGAATAGCCAGACTTTGCTCTTCTGCGGCAGAGCTGATTTTAGTTACAGATCTTACAAGTTATTTAAACAGTTAATCCCATGAAGCTCCACAATTAGAGCCTGAAATCAGGGAACAATAGATTGCATTCAGCCGCGCAGTACATGGAGAAACTTTGGGGTTAGTTCCCCTTTAAATGGATGATGAGTTGCTTCTCCTCTCTCCTCTGATTGGTTCTGGCTCTGCTACATGTTTCCCCACAAGTACATATTGATATATTTTGAAGTGTATCTCACACGCAGCATATGTGATGTGTGCCACTTACGACTTCCTGTGTACTGAGTAGCTGATGTGCGCAGCGGAGGGGGTGGGCGTGCGAGCTGTGTTGTGACAGTGCTGGAATACCACAATTGTGGAGCCTTGCTTTTTCTAATAGAGTCTTAGCAATAATCTTAATGTGGCGTCTTGAGATCAGTTCCATCCAGGCATGATGTCACCGGAGGAGAGACATGGCGGCTGTGATATTACCTTCCCTTGTTTCCAAAAGAAGAGCAGCAGAAAGGAAAGGTTTCCATGGGATCTGTTCCCAGGTAGCCCCTAATAAAACCCCAATTCCAAAAAGTTGGGAAGTTGTGTAAAATGTAAAGAAAAAAAAAGAATGTAATGATTTGGAACTCTCAGCTAACCATATTTTATCCCCAATAGAACATAGAACACATATCATTTAGAAATTGATGGCAGCAACACATCTCATAAAAAGAATGGCCGTGTCTACCATTCTGCAGCATCCCCTCTGCTGGGAAGTGAGGAGACCGATTGCTGGAGTTTTGGGAGAGGAATGTTGACCCATTCTTGTCTGATGTAGGATTGCCGCTGCTCCACAGTTCTGGGTCTTCTTTGTAGGATTTTCCATTTAATAATGCACCAAATGTTTCCGATTGGTGGAAGGTCTGCACTGCCGGCAGCAGGTTCAGACCCCGGATTCTACTTCTGGAAGCCATGCTGTTGCGATGGATGCAGTATGGGGTTTAGCATCGTCTTCCTGAAATATAAACGGCCTTCCCGGGCAGAGATGTTGTCTGCATGGAGCAGATGTTGTTCTATAACCTCTATTGGTAGTGTCTGTCGGAATGTGTAAGCTGCCCATGCCATAGGCACTAATGCAACCCCATACCATTAGAGATGCAGGCTTTTGAACTGATAGTAAGCTGGATGGCCCCTCTCCTCTTGAGTCCGCAGGTCATGGCACCCATGGTTTCCAAATGAATTTCAAATTTTGATTTATCTGACCACAGAACAGTTTTCCATTTTACCTCAATCCATTTTAAATGAGCTTTGGCCCAGAGAAGACGCCGGTGTTTCTGGATTGTGTTGATATTTGGCTTCTTCTTTGCATGATACGGCTGTGACTTGCATTTGTGGATTGCAAAGCAAACTGCGCTCACAGGCAATGATTTCTAGAAGTGTTCCTGAGCCCATGCAGTGATTACATTACAGAATCATGCCTGTTTTTAATGCAGCGCCGCCTGAGGGCCCGTAGATCTCCAGCATCCAATATTGCCCATCAGCCTTGTCCCTTGTGTACATGAATCTCTCCAGATGGATCTTCTGATGATGTTATGGACTGTAGATGGTGGGATATTCAAAGTCTTTGCAATTTTATGTTAAGGAATGTTTTTCTGAAATTGTCCCAGCTGCTTTTTTTCATTAGTACCACTTACTTTTGCAGCCTTTTGTTAACACTTTTGTGAGATGTGTTGCTGCCGTCAATATCTAAATGAGTTACTTAAAAATAAAAAAACTCTCTCCCTTTCCCCCTCCGATTTGTGTTCCATGTTCTATTGGGAATAAAATATAGTTAAAGGAGATTTCAAAATCATCGGATTCTTTTTTTCATTACATTTATTTACATTTTACATAGCATACCAACTTTTTGGGAATTGGTGTTGTACATTAAAGGGGAATTTCCATTTACAGGATGCGCCATAAAGGTCTGGTAGGCGCGAGTCCCATCTGTATTGTCTTAGGATCTCCATTAACCCTGGCCACCATATATATGGTGGTCAGGTGGAAAGAAATAGCCAACACCCTGCCTAGAGGTCAATGGGAGTTGAGCGAACAGCATAACACAGCGAGCTACACTTTTTCTGTAACTCATGAGCTGTGAAAACAGCGTAACTTACTGTGTTATGATAGTTACGTAACTCCCATTGACTCCTATGAGAGTTACATAAACAGTGTAGCTCAGCTGTTTCTGTCATCCTAATCATCCAGTCACCTTGTAATCAGTCATGTTTGGCGGAAATGGGAACAGTCCTTTTAAGGTTTTTTTTGGGAGTTTAACTACTGATGACCTATCCCGTGGTTAGTATATATAAGAGGTAAGTATTTTTCTGATATTGAATGTGTATAAGTGCTGTCGTCACGTATTTCTGCTTGTACTATCCTCAGGATAAGTCATCAGTAGTTGATTGATGGAAGCTAGAGATGAGCGAGCGTACTCGTCCGAGCTTGATGCTCGTTCGAGTATTAGGGTACTCGAGATGCTCGTTACTCGAGTCGAACACCACGCGATGTTCGAGTCACTTCCATTTTCTTCCCTGAGAAATTTGCGCCCTTTTCTGGCCAATAGAAAGACAGGGAAGGCATTACAACTTCCTCCTGTGAAGTTCCAGCCCTATCCCACCCCCCTGCAGTGAGTGGCTGGTGAGATCAGGTGACACCGGAGTATTAAAATCTGCCCCGCCCGCGGCTCGCCACAGATGCACGCTGAGAGACGTTAGGGATAGTACCGTCCTGCTGTAGCTGCTATAGGGAGAGTGTTAGGTGTTATATTCATCTTCAAGAACCCCAACGGTCCTTCTTAGGGCCACATCTGACCGTGTGCAGTACTGTTGAGGCTGCTTATAGCAGTTTTGCAAATTTTTTTTTTTTTGTATATCGGGCGTGCAGACCATAGTGTCCTCAGTCTGCAGTCATTTTACTGAGTATAGGGGCAGTACTGGTGAGGCAGGGACAGTGGTACAGGGAAAGAGATATACTGGCTATATAGGCAGTGGGCTTTTTCAAAAAAATTGGAAAAAAAAATCTTTGGGCTGCCTGTGACCGTCTTCAGTTTACTGCGTGTCTGCTGGGGGTAGTAGTCGCTCATTATTACCCAGCCAAGCCTGTGACCGTGTACAGTTTACTGCGTGTCTGCTGGGGGTAGTAGTCGCTCATTATTACCCAGCTAAGCGTTACAGCAGGCTTGCGCATAATTGTTTCCTGGCTCTGCTGTGTCCGTTACATGATCACCGTCATCCCGCCAGAGGGAAAGAGTATACATATATACGCTGCATACGGTGTCTGTCTGGTTTTTCACTGGGGCTTGTCTTGACTGCTAATATTACTGAAATGGGCGGTTGGGCAGCATGTAACCCAGGAGAAGTGGCAGCGGAGTGTCATGCAGGCAGTGCTTGTGCTTGGTTGGAGGTAGTGTGGTGCTTAGCTAAGGTATGCCTTGCTAATGAGGGTTTGTCCGAAGTAAAAATTGGTAGGGGGCGGGGGGCCCACTCTTGCCGCTATTGTGGCTGAATAGTGGGACCTGGGAACTTGAGATGCAGCCCAACATGTAGCCCCTCGGCTTCCCTATCCGTTTCTGTGTCGTTTCCAGCACTTTCTTGGGTTTTGCAGATTTTCACAAATGGAAACCTTAGCGAGCATCGTCGATATACAAAAATGCTCGGGTCGCCCATTGACTTCAATGGGGTTCGTTACTCGAAACGAACCCTCGAGCATCGCGGAAAGTTCGACTCGAGCAATGAGCACCCGAGCATTTTGGTGCTCGCTCACCTCTAATGGAAGCCTGACGATTAGAATTCTCACCAATCAGCTGATCATTCAGCTAACTGTCAGAGCAATCAAGGCGGACATCATCCTTGCTGGTCAGCGCCGGAATTGTAATAGCCAGCTTCACGCCCTTTAAAATCAATGGGAGTGCTGCCTCCTATTACACTTCTTGCTCCTCATTGCGGTCAGGACCAGACATCCGATCCCGACTGCAATGAGGAGTTGGATGTATAATAGGATTTCAATGGGAGTGAAGCCCACTATTACACTTCCTTCCCAGACCACTAACAGCAGGCTGACCGATCAGCTGATTGGCGGGGATCCCAAACGGCAGGCCCCTATCAATCAACTACAGATGATCCATGCTGAATATAGGTTATCAGTAGTTAAAGTCCTGGATTACCCCTTTTTTTAAATTCAGTTTTTGATGCAGACCATTGAGCCAAAACTAGAAGTGGATCTAGAAGGAAGAAATATAAAGGAGCCCATACACCTCCAAGAGCTGTGAGCCGAACAGTCAATTGGCTGTCAACTACTCCTCCCCGACTTCTCCATATAGAGGCATGTTCGGTTTGACCAAACCTTCTTGTGTTTTCAATGGGAATAGTGGAAAAAGCTGCTGCCAGATGCGTCCAGTGGTGATTTGGCGTTGAGATTCTTCTTTCCCCAGAGCCAAGAGACCCTCATACACATCAGAAAGATGATTGGTCCCCCCAAAACGGCCGGTTCAGTTGACTTTTCTCTAGTCTGTATGGGGTGGAGGATTAGTGCTTCCTTTATATTTACCAATCTTCTAGGCTTCGTACATATGGGGGAATTTGATGGGCAGTTTGGCATAGAATATGTGCCGATTCCACCAGGACTCTGTGTCCAATCTGCACCCCGTTCATTTGATTGGGAAGGGTCAGTTTATTGGTAGTTTATTTGGCACAGATTTTTTCAGATTTGAAGTCTACATCAAAAAGAGCCAACCGATTACTTCTCAATGCCGATTCTTCATAGAACTTGCATGGAATCCGTATCACGTTATCTGCATGTAGACAAGCTGCAGTGAATGAGGCTAACCAGCATGTGGATTCTTGGCTTCTGTAAATGCATGGTGCATGAATGGTCATGTGATCCATGTCAGATGTTGTCCTTAGATTCTAATCCAGGTTTGGCTCAAAAAATAGACCAAAAGCTTCACGATTACAACTTAAAGGGACTTTCTTATGATTTTGCGTGACGGCCTTTCGCTAGGGTAGATCAATACTGTGTGTGGCACAGAGGGGGCACTATTACTAATTACGGCACATAAGGAACACTATTGCTAATTAGGGCATAGAGTGGGCACTTTTACTAATGAGAGAAAAGAGGTCACTATTACTAATTAGGGCACAGAGGGGGACACTTTTACTATTTGAGGCCACAGAGGGGGGGACGCTATTATTTTATGGGGCGCAGTGAGAGCACTATTACTTTGTGGTGGCACTATTGCAATAGTACAATGGCAGGGCACTGAGTGGGGCAATAGCGGTAACATCAAGATGGGAACAGTGGGCAGAGACAGAGGCAAGGTGGCTGTAAGACGTCTTCATGGTGGTCTGGGCCCAGATAGAGAAGAAAAATGAAAACAGACCACCAAGTCACCTGTGATCACTGGAGCTAACTGTATTGTAATCACTATCGGTTGAGGTAACTGCACTGTAATCACTATTACCATGTAGAACTAGATTATATGGTGACTGTAGTATCTAGAGGTATTCTAGAGCTGAGCTGCTGTATCGGGCCCATTACGTTATTGAAGTTGTCTTATATATAGACTTTTTTTTAGGTGGTGGGGTGGGAAATTCTGAGCTTTGCTATGCTGGTCCTCAGCTTTGTGAAGAGGGACTACATTACGAAGGCAAGCTCTTGTCAAGCTCTTCCTGGTCATGTAACTTGCTTACATTTCAGGCTTCTTTGGCATCATGAAGCCCATGCCCATAGCAAAAATGAATTGCAGACTTACCAGAATCGCTCTGGGTCATGCAATGTTGGCTCCAGCTCGTCGGCTTGGCGCGAGGTGCGGGCCTTATATGTTTTTTTCTAACATGTTAGGATTATAGGTTGCACTTGATTGCCCTGCGTCTCTCTTCCACCCTATACACTATGTAACTATAGTGGTGGCTGCAGTGATTAGTTGCCGAATCGCCGCCTGGCGTGGTGGTCGCTTGTCTTCATCCCCGGTGTCAGTTAACGGTCAGTGGACGGAGATTGAAAATCAGTAAATCAGATCTGTGAAAAGACAGTGACCACAAATCAAACACAGAGACCGTTGGCCGTGTGAGTGGAATGAAAGAGACCTGTTATCTGTAGAGTTATGTAAGACAGTCATGTGGAGATAGATTTTCACTCGGAAAGAGTCAGAATAGTCAGCATCATGACACATCGCCTTGTGACTTCTTTTCTCCTTTTTCTATAAACAAGTTTTTAAAGGGCGTTGCCAAAACAGTGTGAACATTCAGGGCCAGAGGAGAACAGAGTCACCAAGGGTCAACATGAAACCAATACGGCCACCACTGCAGCTCCATCCATGCGTTTGACAGTTTTCCCAAACTCCTGAACCGCAATCAGGCTAGTTAAAGGGGTTTGTCAGGACGCCCCCTTCCCACTCCCAGAATGGAGAACCTGGAGTCACCAGCTGATCACCCCAGGTCCCACTCTTGGCACCCCCAGCAATCACTGGATTTTGCAGGGGAAGCTGAGGGAACTGTATTATTGCAGGACGGCCGTTCATATGAATGGCCATCCTGCAATAATAGGATGACAGAAGGTCCATCAGAAAGGGCGCTGGTCTTACTGAGTGCCTCTCTAATCTGGGCCATAGAGGAGGGCACTCTGATATGTTCATATGCCCTGCCAGGGCATATGTATAGGATTCTGCTCTTGGCACAACCTCTTTAGCACAATTCTGTCTGTCCCATTCCCATACCAACACAAAACTCATCAGAATTGTCCTTCAGGACTGTAGGGTAGATCTGGGTGTAGTGGTAGCCGGACCTAAGGGCCCCTTTGCCACATATTATACATACCATAAGACAGGTGTGGAATCTGTTACAAAATTTGCACTGGGACCCAGAAGCTTTGAGTTATCCCTATGATCCATATTTATGGCCACCTTAGCTACATGCGACACGTGGTGGCACAGGGTGCCAGCCAACAGTTTGTAGGCAGATGTAAGCTGGGGACAATCTCCCCCTGTAGTTCTGTCTGGCCAGATGATCTTCTTCCTTTTTGGTGCAGCATCTTGTGGAGCTACATGAATCATCCTCCTCCTGGCTCTGTCTCCTCCTCTCTGATGTTCCGAGGCGCTGTTGTCATTCCATCAGCACCCCCTACTATATTTATGTTATGAGTTTGGCTCTGGTACTGTATGTATGTACTTAGTTTGGTTCTGGGACTGTATTTATGTATTGAGCTTGGTTGTTGTGCTGCATTTATACACCAAGCTTGGTTCTGAGGTTGTATTTATGTACTGAATTTGATTCTGGTGCTGTATATAGGTTATGAGCTTGGTCCTGGCGCCATATTTATATTATGAGCTTGTTTCTGGTACTACATTTATCTTATGAGTTTGGTTCTTGTATTGTATCTATGTCCTGAGCTTGGTTCTGGTGCTGTATTTATGTTATGAGTTTGGTTCTGTTATTGCGTCTATGTACTGAGGTGTATTTGTGCTGAATTTGGCTGTATTTATGTTAAGAGCTTGGTTTTGGGGTTGTATTTATGTTATGAGCTTGGTTCTGCTGCTGTATGTATGAACTGAGTCTGGTTCAGGTGCTGTATTTATGTTATGAGCTTGGTTCTGTACAGTATTTATTCACTTCTGGTGTGGATATGCTAATTCCTGCACAAACAGAATGCAAGCAGACTGCCTATCAGTGCAATATAATATATAGTATGTTTTCTTATGGTGTGTACGTGTGTGTATGTGTGTGGGGGGGGGGGTGTTGGTCAAGAAACGTACCACCCAGCATTAGGGCAGCGCTGGCCATATTGATGGTTTCACAGATTTACAAAACTATACAAACAGGTCTTTAAATCTTTGAGTAATGAGCATATACCGTGTTTCCCCAAAAATAAGACAGTGTCTTATATTATTTTTTTTCCAAAAAGGTTTAACTTTTTAACATGTATAGCTGCCTGGACAGTATTTAAATTGACTTTTTAAATTAACTGTTAGCAGGGCTTAATTTTGAAGTAGGGCTTATATTTCAAGCATCCTCAGAAAGCCTGAAAAATCATTTTGCATCCTCAAAAATTCTGGAAAATCATGATATGTCTTATTTTCAGGGTATGTCTTCTTTTCAGGGACACAGGGTATGACACGGCTGTCATAAACATCTTCCAGTATCCGTTGAGCAGTGATGTCATGGCCACGAATTATTACTTATCATGGAGCAGTATTGATGGCACTTGGGTCATGTCACTGATTGGCTAATTGTCCCATCATAGAATGTCCAGGCAGATGTATATTAGATGCGCAACTGTCAAAAATGTTGCAGATTTTGGAGCTTTTTTCTTTCCTTTGCTGGTTTCTGAAAGTGTATTTTTTTTTTCTTCTTGGCATTGCCTGAGTGGGCAAAAATAAAAAAAAAATTCTTCTGGTCCTTCAGGCCTGACCATGAAGAGGTTAGACCTGAGATACGACTCTATCATCCGCTATGTATGCTAATAACATCAATTACAACTACGATATAAAGTCGTAATCATGAAAGAACGTTTCCAGAAGGAACAATGGCGACATTTCTGAGCTCCAAGTATGCGTACGCCATTACTCCTTTAACCTTACTATTTACTATTGGCCTATGCTTGGCGTCCAAAAATGTGCTTAATATGATTGAAGTGCTGGCAACTTACAAATCAAACAACCATTTCCAAGCTCTTTGTAAGTTTGAAAACCAAAACTATGTTTCAGGGAAATAATTGTGTTTCCAAGTGTGTGGTTTTGTAAAGCCGTTAGTTTCATGTGCACTTTTGGTGCCAAATACCAAATTCTCTGCCTTGCATAAAATACAGCAAAAATTAGACCAAGCGAAAAAAAAAAAAGTTTTGCAAAAACAATCATTAGTAAAATTTTCTGTTTCATCTTTTCCAATATAACATTTGTTTGGCACCACACAAGAAATGTTTGTATTCTATAAAGGCAGAGGAATGTTAACATCTTGGTAGGCCTGACTTTGATGGGATGACTACAACATTGCACAGAATATTCTATTTCCATGCTGGGTTAGAGATTTAAAACGGACGTTTCTTCACCTTTAATTTATGACTTGAACAACTGCTTTGAAATTATCATTTCTGGGGAGTCTTGCCGGGGATGTTCTACCACCAAGTTCCCTGTAGCGGGTGAGGGACTAGGTGAGGCCGGTCAAGGAAGGGAGAGACAAGGCCAGGCTGGAATGCTCATGCTTGTCCACATCAGTGGCCAAGCTGGGGGCGGGTCAGAGCACCCATAGCCAGAGTAGGGGCTCCATGTTTGGACCAAAACTTTATTTAACAAAGAATCGATGACATAGTCTCTTGGTCTCTGGGCAAGCAAGGGCACCAACATGCTTATAATATTGCAAATTTTAAAGGGCCACTCTGGCGAAAACACATTTTTCTACCCCTGCCCCCCTTTGGACAGCGGTATCATAATCTAAATAAACTGGAATTTTATTAAAACTTCTCCAGCAATTACTCGGACTTGTACAATTAATATAAACCGTTCAAAAAAAATATTTACACTATAAGGCCTTAGTCAGACGGGCGTTTTTTCGCGCGATTTGCGGATCGCATGACGGATGCGCATCCGCAAATCGCGTGACCGGTGCCCGAAAGTCGCCCGAAAATCTGCTCCTAGCCGCGTTTCATTAGAAACGGTCCGGAGCTGTCCAGCGCATTGCATTCAATGGAGCTGGCAATACAGCGGCTCCATTGAAAGCAATGCGCTGCGGGCGAGTGTGGGATGAATTGTCGGGAAGGGCTTAAATATATAAGCCCTTCCCTGCAATTCATCCAGAAAAGTGTTAAAATAAAAAATATATACATACTCACCTGCTCCCGGCAGCCGGAGTTCAGCGCGGCCGGCCTGCAGTGGTTGTGAAGGGGGTGTGAGTCAGACTCAGCGCTGAGCCAATCAGGGGGCAGGTCTGACTCACACCCCCTTCACACCCACTGCAGACCGGCCGCGCTGAACTCCGGCTGCCGGGAGCAGGTGAGTATGTATATTTTTTTTATTTTAACACTTTTCTGGATGAATTGCAGGGAAGGGCTTATATATTTAAGCCCTTTCCGACAATTCATCCCGCGCTCGCCGGCAGCCCATTGCTTTCAGTGGAACCTGCTGTATTGCTGGCTCCATTGAATTCAATGGGCAAACATCGTTCTTCTCTGCCACAGCTGTAACAGCTGTGGCAGAGGAGAATGATTTGTCTTCTATATGTTCTCATTGGGGTCGGCGCTGCTGCCGCCGGCCCCATTGAGCGCATATAGAGAAGAGAACAGGAATCGCAGATCGCAGATAGGTGCGATCTGCGATTTCTGTTCTATAATTTATCGGACGAGCGCATAAAAAGCGCTCATGTGTCCGATACCATTGCAAAGCAATGGTTTTAAATAATCGCCGGACGCATGCGCATGCGCAAATCGCGGCTAAAAACGCCCGTCTGACTAAGGCCTAAAGGTGGCCCACAGGATGCAAGCACACAATCGGTAAACGATCGGTCTCTGACGTTATTCTGGTATGAGGGAGTCTTGAGGGAAGCACACCTCGTTAGGCAAGGGACTGCGTCACCGCTGCATGGTGTCACTATTTTAGTGATAAGTAGTCTCTAAGCAGCGCACCTCACGCACCAGAACCTAGCTTATAACCTAAATACAGCACCAGAACCTAGCTTATAACCTAAATACAGCACCAGAACCTAGCTTAGTGCAAAGATACAGCACCAGAACCAAACTTATAACATAAATACGGTACAAGAACCGAGGTCAGTGCATAAATACAGCACCAAAACCAAACTTATAACATAAATACAGTACCAGAACCGAGATCAGTGCATAAATACAGCACCAGAACCTAGCTTATAACATAAATACAGCACCAGAACTGAGATCACTACATAAACACACTAGCAGAACTAAGTAATTGTATTGCAGGGGCACTGACAGTGGCAATCATCCTCAGCATACATCTGCAGTGTGCCCCTCCTACAAGGTTGTGGACGCCACTTTATGCGACTACACAGGTTCTAAGTAGCTAAGGCCAGACATTTGAGGAACACTGAGATACAGTACGGGTATTATAGATCCATACAACATGATGATAACGTATCACTGGGAAGGGGTCCTATTATTCCTGGGGCCAGTAAAAGGGGATACTATTACTACAGAGGCCACTAAATGGAGCACTAATGCTACTGGGACTACTAAAGGAGGCCCTATTACTATTGGGGCTACTAAGAGGGACTACTATAACTACTGGGTACTGGTGAGAGAACTTTTCAAAAGTTAGGTTTGGTCGGTTCGCCAAGTCTTGGCAGAAAGTTTGGTTTGGCTGAATTAGTTCAAAGTAAATTGGAACTTCACCAATACACTAAAACTGGTGCATAACATGGTGGTTCGGGTGAGACGAGTCACTAAAGGTTTAGGTTGACGCTGAATGGAACCTTCAATCCTCAAGAGGGTTTGACTGTTTTGATTCCCTCAACACTACTAATGGACCACTGGCCCTAGACCATGCCTCCTTAACCCTGGGCAGTATTCTTTGGTGACAGAGATGGCCACCCTACTCTGGCCTAGTGTGGTGTACATCTGGTAACATAGACAAGATAGGCCCTCGTCTAAATATCTTCTCTCTTGGAGGACAAGCGGAGGAGTCATTGTTGGAATGGTTGAAGCGATAATGACGAGCCGGACGTCTACTGAGAAGGAGAGAAGACAGTGAAGATGACACAAGGCGTTCCTGACGATATAAGTATATCCTGGCACCCGGCCCATCTCGAATCGAGGAGGAAGGCTTGTTTATAAATTAACTGACTGCAAACATCACATAACTTCATGCAGGATAGATCATTCAGGCCATAAAGCAAATATACACATGTATTAGACATTTAATTGTCTACATGTTTATCAAGACCCAAGTAAAAGCTTGTCTTCATTAATTATAGAGGGACAGGAATTAATGGTTCGCTATAATTGCCACAAAAGCCTGCCATTATTAATTCCTAACAGTTTAAGGGCTTCAGCTTGAGTGATGGGATCTTTTGTATTTGATTCTTTATTTCGCTTTATACATTGGCATGCCGGATCCCATCCCATAAAGATTAATTTGCTGCAGTCGGATGCATAAATAATGAACTTACTTACTCCAAAATGGAGCCAAACACTTTTCTTTTTGCATAATCGTTAGCAACACTTTAATGCAAACAGACGAGTTTATCTTTTATTCATGGCAAATGTCAATCATTTACTATTTTAGGACAGCTTTGTAGCCCACAGAGCTCGCAATCTAAATTCAAAACAGGAGCATGTTATTTAAAAAAAAGTTCTCCCCTGCCATGTCTATGTGAGGGCTAGAGATGAGCGAACGTGCTCAGCCCCGCCCCTTTTTCACCCGAATACCGCGATTTTCGAGTACTTCCGTACTCGGGCGAAAAAATTCGGGGGGCGCAGTGGCGGCACGGGGGTAGCAGTGGGGAGTGAGGGGGAGAGGGAGAGAGAGAGGGCTCCCCCCTGTTCCCCGCTGCTACCCCCCGCACCGCCACGCCTCTCCCCGCCCCCCGGCGCCCCCCGAATCTTTTCACCCGAGTACTGAAGTACTCGAAAATGGCGGTACTCGGGTGCGTAAGTACTCGAAACGAGTACGTTCGCTCATCTCTAGTGAGGGCCCTTTCACACGGGAGGACCATTTGGGCGCAGATGCCGTCATCATCATTCCTATGCTTTTACACAGGAATGAGCGCCGCTCAGTGAATGGAGGTGGAGCGCTGGTGATCATTCTGACCCGCCTACCTCCATTCACGGTAAGCAGGTAGTCATTCCTAAATGGACAACTGCCTCTTTATACGGGAATGAATTCATGTTCATCATTCAGTCGGTGCATTCACTGACACTGATCCATAATCGTTCAGATTCCTGCTGGATGCAGAATCTAGATGATTTATCAAATGACCCTTACTAATAGTTACACACAGAACTCTGCGTTCCTATGTTATTCCTCCTGGAAAGGAATGAATAAATTGACAACTGAGTCTTACCATTCCCCTTCTCTACAGGACATATCCCTGACATTGTCCAATCAGTGCTGACAGTATTAGAATGGACTCCGCCCAACTGAGGCAGCCAATGGCTGCACAGTCTTCCTGATAACATTGGCAAGGTTGCGTGGCTATTGGCTCTGTGGCTGCATGGGAACGCAGCCCTAAAGTGTCTAGTGACCCAACTTATTCTGTTAACACACGAGGCATTAGAAACCCAGTGACGGCCTTAGGTTAGCTGGCACTCTGAGCAGAATTCTTTTGCCCTCCTCCTATGTCATAGGGAAAAAATGATATATATTACACTGATAAGTAGTTCGCCTTTATTTTGCTTGTGCAGAAAGGAGTAAGATAGCAGCATACCCACACCAGAACAGCTCAGTGAATAAATACAGTACCAGAACCAAGCTAATAACATGAATACAGCAACAGAACCAAGCTCAGTGCATAAATACAGCTCCAGAACCAAGCTTATAACATAATTACTGCGCCAGAAACAAGTCTATAACATAAATACAGCACCTGTACATGCAGTGGACATAAAAAGTCTTCCCACCCCTGTTACGATGCCATGTTTTTGCCATTTTAATGAATCTTAGACACATTAATCATTTCAGCTGTGTTTCCCCTGCCATGTGACCCGTTATCTGGACAATTCCATTGAAAAACAAACTGACAACTTTTACAGTGGAAAAAAACCACACTAAAACAATGTGATTGCATAAATATACACACCCTAAGGTTAATACTTTGTTGATGCACCGCTGACTTTATGGCAGCATTCAGTCTCTTTGGGTCGGTGGGTATCAGTGTGGCATATCTTGACTTGACAATCTTTGCCTACTCTTCCTTGCAAAAAAGCTCCAAATCTATCAGATGGTGAGGGTATGTCATGTGTAGCGCCCTCTTCAGGTCACCCACAGATGTTCAGTGGGGTTCAGGTCTGGCAAAACTTTGATCTTCTTCTTTTGAAGCCGTTCTCTTGGTGATTTGTCTGTCTGCTTTGGGTTGTTGTTGTGCTGAGAGTTGAAATTCCTCTTCATCTTCAGCTTTTTAGCCGAGGCCGGAAGATTTTGTGCCAAATTGGACTGATATTTGGAACTGTTCATAATCCCCTCCCCCTTGACTGAAGTCCCAGCTCCAGCAGCAGAACAGCCCCCACATAATGCTGCCCCCACCATCGTCACTGCGGTCCGGGGGTCTTCTAGCGATGGCAGTGTTGGCTTTACCCCAAACATCCGTTCTGGAATTCTGGCCAACAAGTTCCCACTCGGTCTCATCAGACATAACTAGTTCTCTGCGGACTTCTGGTGGACAGGATTGAGGTTCTGGTAAAATATGGCCGGGCTTGGATGTTCTTCTTTGTTAGAAAAGTCTTCCATCTTGCCCCCCTCCACCAACCCCCCCCTAACCCACCTATCCTCCACAGCTCAGACATATGAAGAACACGAGAGATGGTTGTCACATGTCTACACAACTAGGACTTGCCAGAAACTCCTGCAGCTCCTTTAGTGTTGCTATCGGCCTCTTGGACCAAGTTTCTTTTGTCCTTTCATCAATTTCTGAGGGACGTGCAGTTCTTGGTGATGTCACTATTGTTTCATTAATCCCCTTCTTGCTGACTGTCTCCCCTGTGCTCCATGGTACATGTAATGCCTTGGAGATGTTTTGCCCCCCTTCTCCTGACTGGCACCTTCCAACAATCAGACCAGGGCTGTAAGATCTTTACCGACCAAGAAAATGTCAGGAAAATCCTCCTAGAAGAGCCGAACTTTATATGGGGGGGAACCAGAGTCCCTGTAAGTACTGGCAGCGGAGCGCTGACTACTAGTTATCAGGAGCTTAAATGTGATTGGCTAATGCTGAACACAACTCCATCCCCAAATATAAGAGGGTGTGAAGACTTATGCAAACACATTATTTTAGTTTTGCTATTTTAATTTTTCCATCCTAAAATATTTCAGTTGGTTTTTCAGTAGAAATGTACAAATAACGGGTCACACGGAGGGGAGAGAAATCTGAAATGTTGCATCCTTGTCAGATTTTTTAACATGACAAAAACCTGGCATTTTAACAGGGATGTTTAAACTTTTTATATCCACTGTATATACCGCTACAGCACCAGAACCAAGCTGAAAACATAAATACAGCACCAGAACCAAGCTGAAAACATAAATACAGCACCAGAACCAACTTCAGTATATAAACACAGTACCAGAGCCAAGCTCATAATATCAATACAGCACCAGAACCAATCTCAGTACATAAATAGAGCACTAGACCCAAAGTGATAACGTAGACACAATACCAGAAGCAAGCTCACACCATAAATACTATAGCAGGACTAAGTGATTATGTTGCAAGGTGCCAACGGTCTGAAGATTGCACCAGACCTATTTTAATAGCCATCTACTGGGCTCACTTAGGTAATAAACTGGTCCTTCTGTAAAAAGACCCAAGATGGCCATCACAATTTCCTATCCAGGTGCTGCACACTTTGCTCTGCTTTCTGCTTGGCTTGTGTTGGTCATGAGCGGGTATGGTGTGTTAGTAGGCTGACACTGCCAATGCACCGCGGGAACTGGGAAGTCTGAAGATTGCATTGACCATCTTGGATGGACCAAAAATGGACTGAGAACAGACAGGTTGGACAAATGGCAGAGAAGAACAAGTCCAGGTAATAAACCCCGCCCCTCTGGTTCTGGGGCGGAGTTTTGTCCTAAAACCAGAGGGTCCCTTTATTTTAAAGGAATCATCCCCAGATGTCTCAGATTCTGTTCTTTTTGTTTCAGGGATCTTTGAAGGAACGACCACCGAATGTTTCCTTACACTTAAGACTGAGGAGCAGCTTCAGAGTTCTGCAATTAAGAACCCCCGAGCGCTCTTATTTATGGGCTCCTCGGTGACTTTTTACGAGTTTACTGTGCAGCCTAGGTGTGTCTCTCCAGTTGTGCGGCGGAGTCTGACCTTTTCCCAAAGTGAAATATTATGCTATTGGGTCCCTGCCTCGCGCTTCTATCACTTCACTTCTGCTGAATTGCTTGAAAACTGCGCTTGTTTGAAACCTTATAAAAGGAAAAGGAAAATTACGACGGGAATTTACTGACTTTTTTGTTTTTGCTAAGTTGACAAGAATCCAA
The DNA here is from genome assembly GCF_035609145.1 of Eleutherodactylus coqui. Taxonomy (NCBI): domain Eukaryota; kingdom Metazoa; phylum Chordata; class Amphibia; order Anura; family Eleutherodactylidae; genus Eleutherodactylus; species Eleutherodactylus coqui. The sequence goes on from NC_089844.1 coordinate 14,203,384, forward strand.
ACATTAATAATACAGATTTATAAAACGCGGCGCAGAAAAGATTATTTCGCATTTATATTCTTTGAAATAACTCTAGAAGCTTCCAGAATGTACGTTTTAGGGACATAAAATGTCAACGTCTGAGCGGCTCCTGGGTTCACTTTGGTTCTTGAGAAGAGGTTAGAAGACATTCACATATCAATGGAAATGACTCAAAAACCTTCTAAAGGCTGCGGTCACACACTGGGCCTCCCTTGTCACAGCGACTGTGTCAAAACTGACAAAAAGGTGGAGTTAATGCAAGAAAAACTGTGTATGACATCGAAAATATTAACAACCTCCGGTAGGGTGATTAGAGGAACTCCAATGATGGCTCTTGGAATGTGTTCATGACTAAATTTAAAAAAAAATGCCCTTAAAGGGGTTGTCCCACTTCATGCTGTTTTGCTGCAGCTCCATACATTGTGCAATGGCCCAAGTTGATACTGCAGTCCTATTGAAGTGAATAAGACACAGCCTGCAGTACCAACCTTGGCCACTGGACAATGTATGGAGCTGCAGCAAAACAGCTTGTAGTGGGACAACCCCTTTAAGGGACCCCTCACACAGGATGGAATTTTTCCACCACACGCAGTGCAACTTGCCGCTGCGAAAATTTGTGTGTCTAAATGAGGACTTTGGCACGGAACTGCCAACAGAATTAGCCCATTTTCAATTCCTCATTAGAAGCTGTATGCTAGGCAAGCAGATTTTGGTGCAGACCTTTTTGCATAGCTGCAAACTCTGTTGCCAATTTCATCCTCTGTAAAAAGTCCCTAAAAGGACGGTGCCGATATACCCAACCCCTTTCAGAGTGCCGGGCTCGGGGCGAACAGCTGATGTCCAGAATGCTGCAGGGCATCCCTGGCGAACAGCTGATATTGTCGGGGAAGCTGCAGTTCTGTAGTTCTGTAGAGCATGGTCCGCTTAGATAGGGGTCATTCTTAGCAACACGGTCCTCACTGAAGTTTGGATGTGATTGGAGTGAGTCCCAAGATCCTAAGAGAGAGAGCATCTTCCAATAATTCTGTATATAGAGACCCAACAAACAGGCACCAATTCATATTACAAGTTTCCCTATGCGGCTGTCCAACTCCAGGATCACCGTAGAGAGGTACGCTGCTGAGTCACAGCCACGTGCCTGCCGTGTGGGGTGTTATAAGTAACTTGTCGGCAAAGTGTCTGCGGAGTCACCTCTACCCCCCATCCTCCTCTGGAGTGCTCCAAGTCCAGGAGCGGTGCCGTACAGATAACATGGACTGTAGGACCAGTGTCCTCCCTGACCTCTGAGCTCTAGCCTGCTGGCACTTAAAAGAATTGTACCTGCATTGTTTTGCATAATTGTTTGCCTACATTACTTCAAGTAAAGTTATAGCGGGCCCTAACCCTTCCTGGGGACCCCGGTGTGTGGGAACAGTAGCCTCACGAGTGATAACTACTACCCCCATCTACCCGTTTATTGGCATTCCCTAATTTAGGGGTGGTGAAGCTGGCCTGCAATCCTGCTCTGGCCTTGGCTATGTGTCATCCCTTCGGGACTAGAGCCTGGTAAGTGCCGCCGTGACAAGCCAACACTTATCCCTCCCAGCTCTGCACACCAGTCAAGTGTCCCGGGTCATCTCTCTGGGCTGTTGCAAAAGTAGTGGCTCCCTGTGTACCCTGGTGCTGACAGCTGGTCCCCAATCACACCAATCGATTGGGGTCCTGAGTGGTGAACCCCAGCTAGTCAAGTATTGATACCCTGTGCTGTGGATACGTCATCAATAGTATTTTGTGTGGAAAACCCCTTTAATACTTCGACTTCAAAAACTTTTCTCCCTTTTTGTCTCGCCTTGCTTTCTGATTAGTGTACGGTTGTACGTTGATGACCCTAATAGATCATTTCATGGATGGTTCCTTGGTTCCGTGACCCCACCCTGGAGGACGGCCCCTTTCATCATATACGGACGTTGTGTCATATTTCGCTGCCCTTTACACCTTTCTGTTTTCTTTTTTTTTACTTATTTTGTAGCATCCAAAACACAAAGATATCGGAGAGCGTTGATCCCGCTTTGATCCTCATTCTTGTTGTCAAAGCGCTCGGGATTGAAGAGTCTGTTGGCTACAATTGACTGCAACAATTAGGAGATGATCAGAGTCTTAAAGTGGAGCACTTAGAGCGTAATTTACATGTCAGTTCTCCCAATATAAAAAAAAAATAAAAAGATTTTTCGTTCCTCTCCTCGGAGTCTAGTAAACTGCAATTTGTGTTCTAGTAGGAAAAAAACCTGGCAGAAGAGTTCCAATCTCCATTAACATCTGAAAAGCAGAATCATAAAAAGACCACTGCTGGGCCCATTGTCCTGATCTGCCGTCAGAGAGTGAATGAGTGGGACTGTCTACAAATGGGACCTTGTCAGAGGTAACTCCCCCATTACTGGTTTATTATCTGCAGATACCTTGCTGCACCGTCATTAGGACATTGTCACCGCTGCGGAAAACCCCTTCGCTTTGTAAGGGAAGATGAATATATTGTGCCGGAGGCTACAGAAGAGAGAAGAGCTCATAGAACCTCTTACATTACATCTTACTTCACCGCTCGTCAAGTCACTTGGCGGATGATTACGGTCAGGGATGGTCCTGGCATACATGGCGCTGGAGCCACAAAGTATGACGGTACCCAGAAGGGCCAGCCTCTTGTACCTTATGTTGGCACCCCCGCCTGCCCTTCCACATGAGGTACTGTTATACAAATAACTATACCAATATAACAGCATCACATACAGTATCGGTCCTGCCTGGGTTAGATGGAACCGTGAGCCGAATATCTTTTGGTAGCCCCCCCCTAAAAAAAATATATATTGCACTGATTGGCAGTTTGCTGTATTCTGTTTGTGCAGAAAGCAGCAAGATACCCACACAGGAACAGGCCAGTGAATAAATACTGTACCAGAACCATACTCATAACATAAATACAGCACCAGAACCAAGCTTAGTGCAGAGTACGGGATCTGGACTATATTTTGGGGTCTGGTATGGGTTCTGTATTTATTTTGGGGTCTGTACTGGGGTTTGTGTTGATTTTAGGGTCCAGTAAAACAGGGTCGAAATTTAGCTTGGAATCTGTTCTGCAATCTGTGCTCATTTTGGGTTCTGGACTGGTGGTGGTGGTGGTGGGGGAGGGGGGGGGGATTTGGGGATCTGGAATGGGATTTGCATTTATTTTGGGGTTATTTTAGAGACTTGTCTAAGTTGGTCAGAATTGATCTCGGAGACTTCTGGAGCCGGTCTTCATTTTTGGATTTGGACTGCGGTTTGAATTTATTTTGTAGGCCAGAGCGTCTTCATTTATTTTCGGATCTGGGATGGGGTCTGTATTTATCTCTCTGTTTGGACTAGAGTCGGTGATGGTTTCGGGGTCTACTAAGGGGTCTGCACTCATTTTGGGGTATCTATTTATTTTGGAGTCTAGCCGGAGGGGGTCAGAATTTTCTTTTGGAGGCTCTTATGGAGTCTGCATTCATTTTTGGATCTGGTATGGGGTTTATATTTATTTGGGGTCAGGACTGCAGTCTGAGTTGATTTGGGGGTCCGGACTGGGGTCTGCAATTATTTGGGGGCCCAGCTTATTTCACAGTCTTATCAAAGTGGATAAGAGTTGATTTTGGAGTCTGTGATAATTTTTGGATCTGGACTCGGTTATATATATATATTTTGGGGTCAATTCTGTGGTTGGAATTTAATTTTTAACCTAGACTGGAGGACCTCAGTTTATTTGGGGTCTGAACTGGGCTCTGTATTTATTTTTGGACCTGGGATGGGGCCTATATTTATTTTGGTCACAGTTTTTTTGAGAGTGTGGACTGGGGTTGATTTTCAGATTCACAATGGGGTCTGCATCTATTTTGGAGTCTAGCCTGAGGGGGTCAGAATTTGTTTTGGAGACTTTTTGGAGTCTGCATTCATCTTTGGATCTGGTATGAGGTTTGGTTTATAATCACTGGGGTCTGTGTTTTTTGGAGGGCTGCGGACTGTGGCCTCTGTTGTTTTTATGATCGCCACTGGGGTCGGTGGATTATTCTAGGGTATTGACTGGGGTCTGTTTTGATTTTTGGGTTTGGATTAATTATGTAATCTTTTCTGTGGTTGGAAATTAATTTGTAGGCTACACTGGAGGATCTGGATTTGTTTTGGGGTCCGGTCTGGGGTCTGTCTTTCTTTAGGGTCTGGCCTGGGTTTACATTTCTCTTGAGGTGGGATTGAAGATGTCATATATACTACTTGCATTAGGTTGGTGAGTACTTTGGGTTGTGGGAACTACATAAATGGGCAGGACACACGGTGAATGATTCTGCAGGCAGTCCTCCTGTACAGAAGTGCCATCTTAAGACATCTCACAAGGCCCCGAATATCTGATAGGCCCCGGTAATAGATGCGGCAGTGCGGATCTCTCGGGGTTAGCATGTAATAGAAGACCTGTGTTCTAGGACGTTCTCTCACTCACAGTGAGAATAATTGATTGTGAAGTTGTGACAGTAAATCTGTGTTTGCGAGAAACTGGGTTTTCCAGGATCTGGTAACCCCTCGAGTGCCGGCTGTATGGTATGGACGTGTTTTTCTGTCTCTTTCTTTTCCCCAGAGATTTTGTAATGGCTGCTAATGGGATTTTTAATTGCTTTATAACTTTATAGGCATTGTGGGGTCGGTAATTTTACTCTCGCACCTTCCCTAGCCTTCACTAAAATATAACAGTCACTAAACATGCTATGAAAACAGACTGACAGTCACAGTTGAGAGTGCGAGACGCCAGTATTATGGGTGGCCCCTGGGCTCGTGATATATGTTAACTCTCCTCCAAGAAGGTGGAATGCGCTCGGCGGGGAGCCGGGATTATATGCTGCAGTTTACTATTATAGGGCTGAACTTTCCAGCAGGACGTAGCATTACAAGCACCATATATACCGCACCTCTCCGGAGGCTCAGGAGTCATGGAAGGCCTCTCCACAAGACAGGAAACGGAGTCATCTTTTAAAGTTTAAATCCTCATTTCTGTGTCCTCACAGTTCCATCCTGCTCTTCCTGGTGCAGGAATGTAATGCTATTGCTGCAGAAAAGACTGACACACAAACAGTGAAGCAGAAGAGAGTTATGAAGGGGAATGCATTAATTACTATATTATATGGCATAGGATGTAATTGGAGGTGACGCCTCTAGAGTTAACCCTTAGACAGATGAAGTATTTGATTCATGGCTGTCTCCCAACATTTGTTATCTAGAGTAGATGAGGGATGGATGAATGCGCAGATAGATAGATAGATAGATAGATAGATAGATAGATAGATAGATAGATAGATAGATAGATAGATAGATAGATAGATATGAGATAGATAGGAGATAGATAGATAGATAGATAGATAGATAGATAGATAGGAGATAGATAGATAGATAGATAGGAGATAGATAGGAGATAGATAGATAGGAGATAGATAGATAGATAGATAGATAGATAGATAGATAGATAGATAGATAGATATGAGATAGATAGATATGAGGTAGATGATAGATAGATAGATAGATAGATAGGAGATAGATAGATAGATAGATAGATAGATAGATAGATAGATATGAGGTAGATGATAGATAGATAGATAGATAGATATGAGGTAGATGATAGATAGATAGATAGATAGATAGGAGATAGATAGATAGATAGATAGATATGAGATAGATAGATATGAGGTAGATGATAGATAGATAGATAGATAGATAGATAGGAGATAGATAGATAGATAGATAGATAGATAGATAGATAGATATGAGATAGATAGATAGATATGAGATGGATAGATAGATAGATAGATAGATAGATAGATAGATAGATAGATAGATAGATAGATAGATAGGAGATAGATAGATAGATAGGAGATAGATAGGAGATAGATAGATAGATAGATATGAGATAGATAGATAGGAGATAGATAGATAGATATGAGATGGATAGATAGATAGATAGATAGATAGATAGATAGATAGATAGATAGATATGAGATGGATAGATAGATAGATATGAGATAGATAGAGAGGAGATAGATAGAGAGATAGATAGATAGATATTTGGGAGAGTCTTATATATGGGTCTTGGCTTGTAGATTGCGTAGCCTGAGCCCTCTTTTCACAAAACCAGATCATCTTGGGAAGAGCCCCATACATTGTCATGGAGATTACCTGCATTCCTTACAGGCGGCGTCCGCTACGTGACGGAGAATTAAGCAACGGGATATTTGCTCAGTTTGGCCACACATGTCGATGTCGCATTACATCCGGACATTCGTTGGGTTTCTGTAAGTCTCTGTCTGCCATGCAGCCAGCAGTAAGGATATTATTACCCATCGGCATGTCTACGGTCCAAACATCCACGGCAATACGGATATAGTTGTTTAAGTGGCAAAGTATGTGAACCTCTAGGGTTACTACTGAGAAAACAAGTAGTCTAAACTATTGTGCAGTCTTATGGAAAGAGCTATTGCAGACTGTGGCAGTCCCCTTGCAGTGTCAGACTGGGCTCCTTGGGCCCCCCAAAACAGATGATTTAGAGGTCCACCTTCTCCTATGAAGAACGTGAGTTCATCCACTTTTAAGTAAAAAGTCAGAGGCGTTACCTGCAGCTGCTCGGCCCCAACGCAAAATCTGTGACTAGACCCCCCAACTGTAATCATTTATAGTGGTCTCCTTATATGAGGAAGAGAGACCTTATGGGCCCCTTAAGACTTCAGGGCCCGGGTGTAACTGCATCCTTTGCACCCATCATAATTAGGCCTTTTGCTTTAACCGTAGGGCAAACAGTGCACTTCCACTGGGCCCCCTGGCAACGACACCACTTCCAACTGTGTACTCGATAGAGTGGAAAAGTTTTGAGGAGCTTAGAAAATGATAAACCAAGATATACTCACCTCCTACAAGCCTCGCTGCTCTAGTCTGGTGTCTCCACTCACTTCCGGGTCAAGTGCTCGTGTGCCCAGTCTAAACATAATGACCACATAGATTGGAAATGCTGGTCAGGCCCTTTGCGTGGGCCTGTAGATACAGTTTTGGGCAATTAGAGTTCTCCCACACACTCTGGCACCTTCAGCATAGCCCCGTATGCCATATAGCCTGCCAGTTGCATTGGTGCCGAGGGTTGGACTGACCAATGGGTCAATACATGGTGCTTAACAACGTATATTTCTCAATGCTTTAATACATCTAAAGCAAGTCTCTGAAAATGTTGTGTCACCAACAAAGCTGCCTGTCTGGATGATAAACATCTCACTGGGAGTGAGGGGGACGAAGCAATGTCCATGCTAACCAGGTTCGCGTTGTCTAATGGGTACTGGCTTACTACTTCAAGCAGTAGTCTGCTCTCTGGACACAATGGAGCCCTCTTCTTTTCAGATCTCCGTCTCTTATCACATGATGTGGAACTGGAACGGACAGCAGCACCATTTAAAGTGGTAGAGGCCGTCTGCAGGGAGCGTGACTGTACCCCCATTCTGGGGAGAAACCGGAAGGCCACCAACTGAAAAAGGGTCAGAGAGACCACCAGGGGGCCCGCGCAAAGCTCTGTGTAGCAAGCGAGCAGCAGCTACAAACAAAAGGGGTGCAACCGGACGAGCAGAACCAAGGACCCCACAGAAGACTTGCTCCTCGAAGAAAATGACGGCGCCATGGACTTGTAATCAATGAAAGCTGCAAGAAATATAAGACCGGTCCAGCAACTATAGTGTGCGCACATTAGGGACGGTGACTGTAGCGGACGAGCTCTGACTGAGGGAGTACCTCTGCAAGGACTGTGATACGTGGAATGCAAGAATTGAGATGACGCAGTGGGATGTTTAATAAGATAACTAGTAATTAATAGGAAATTATAGTACCAGTGTTTCTGGTGGCGCAATGCGCCACACAGCTCTGCTACATGCATGTCACACATATACAGCTCTGCTACATGCATGTCACACACACACAGCTCTGCTACATACATTCTTGATTCCATACAATAGGGATCACAAGCAGCACAGCACTCGGGATGAAGAACCTGTGATGACATCACCGTCATGCCCCACCCCTTATCACATGATACTGATGTCATCACTTCCGAGTGAGTAAGTTACATGCTCTGCCCCTGATCACATGATAGTGATGTTATCACTGGTGCTTCTCCCCTGTGCAGATTACAGGCAGACTACATCCCCTACAAACCCCCCACAGCCTTAATAGCTATGGAATAGTAACAAACACCTAGCCAGACAGCAGCCATGTGCTTACAGGACCTGTGATGACATCACCATCATGTGATCAGTGGCGGAGCATGTAACTCACTCACTCACGGACGGACAGGTGGTCGCTAGTATTTTGATGGGAGTCATATGATTACCCGATGAGAGTGATAGGATGCTTGTTGATAAGATGTGAAGTGTAACGGACCTTTTACTCGGGTCGACAGTCGGCTAAACAACTGCACGAGCGCTGATGGCTCCGCTAAGGTAGGTAATGCTCACGCAGAGAGTTTAGGCAGCCAGACTTGCTGCTGGACCGCCGGGTTCTTGCTGACGTCTTGCTCCGTGCTTGGCCTTCTATGTGAAGCATGGAGCGGGGATCATTTACACGCAGTGAGAAGCCCACCATAGTTTTTATGCTGACTGAAAGTCGCTGATAACTTGCGGACGATGAGTGAGTGATGTTTTTGTATTTACACCGCGCGATTAGCGCTCAAGTTCATGCAAATAAACCAGAATGCACGATAATCGTTGCGTCTCGATACAAGGCCATCGCTTACTATTTGTTTACTTTCGACCAGCATAAAAACCATTGCTAGTTCGCTCACTTCTCGCTGCGTCTAAACGCTCGCCCGGAGCAGTCAGCGAGAAGTGAGCGATACTCAGCGATGATCTGCCTATCCGAACACTCTGCACGAGCGCCAACAACTAGTGGGGGCGCCACCCGCTCATGCAGCCATTTAGTCGGCAGTCGTCCCGTATAAACGGGGCATTAGACGAGATGATGATACATTCATGTGAGATTACAGTCACTGGAGATGATATTGGCCCCTACGATGCCTGTGTGCCCGCAGTGACTCGGTGCTCCTAAATGTAGGGGTGTGCTCTGACCCCTACGGTGCATTAGGCTGCGAGGTTGACGCGCCACGGACCTTCAGTAATACGGAGTTCAATGATGAGTATGAAGTGCCATAAGTCTGTTTCCAGGTGGTGCTTCTGCTTATCTGTAGGTTTCAGGGCCGCAGCGTCCTGCACCCTCGCAGTAGTGCCTTATGGCAGCTCCGGCCGGTCACTGGCACTGGAGTAGGTGGTATGGTTATATATGGCGCGGCGGTGACCGACGGAGGCGGCACGTTCTATAAAAACGGAACTGTACTAAACAAACTGGAATTATGCGTCGCTCCTTGGGGGGGGGGGGGGTACGAATACGTTTAAGATTACATATACTTAACCGGAATTTCACACTTATAACGTCCACCTCCATAGAACAGCCCCCTACTCCGTGGATGCGGGATCAATGCACCGTAGGTGCCTGTTACATCTCCTCTGCTTCCCTCGGTGTCTCTTGTCACCGTGTCCATTACACATAAGGGGATTACTTGGGCCGGACGAGGCTCTTGTACTTATGTCCATCACCACTGACCGCTGTCTGCTCCAAGTTGCTTTGGTTTGTTTAATAAAACCTGTTCAATAAATGTGCGAATTCACATTCTTTGCCCAGAAGCCGCTATAGACAAATATCGCATCCCCGATACCTGCATTGTTGGTGCCCAAATCTGGACATGAGAAACTGATGTCCTTATTTATGGAAGTAGTAGATAAGAGTACCCTGACCTCCTCTATGGTCCACCTCCAGACTCAGAGGTGAAGTGTCCAAGGTCATCACCAACCAGCTGCTCGTAGGACCCCTGTCCACCTCTTCACATGTACAAGGTGATGTATACGCCGATCGGTCGTGTCTGATCTGGCAAACAGTATTTCGGCCTTTTAGTGAACATTAAGGTTACTATCACTTTAAGAAAAATGTTTTGTACAGATGACATTGTTCTGCTGTAGCGTTAAAGTATGTGAACCCTCCTATAGAGTGGATTACTGCAAATAATATTATTTTGTTCAGTAAAGTTTATCTTTGAAAAAATGTTCAGCCTCCGTCTCCATCGGCCAAGAGGAACCATCCACCGCCTACCAAGGAAAACAACTACTTTAACCCCCTACATAAGTGTGTGACCAGTCACCAGTCTCGGTACCACTGAGGCTAGTGATTGGCTTCTCTGGTCACATGCTTAGGCACATGACTGCTCATGAAAGTTCTATGGGAAGCGCAACCTGCTGGGTTAGAGGAGTAGGAGGCTTTATTCATTTTTTGGACATCAAAAAGTTTAGAGATGTTGGAGGAGGGGCGACAGGGCACGTTGGAGGAGGGGTGACGGGGCGCGTTGGAGGAGGGGTGACGGGGCACGTTGGAGGAGGGGCGACAGGGCGTGTTGGATGAGAGGCAATGTGCACGTTGGAAGGGGGGCGACAGGGCATGTTGGAGGAGGGGTGACAGGGCGTGTTGGATGAGAGGCGACAGGGCACATTGAAGGAGGGGTGACGGGGCGCGTTGGAGGAGGGGTGACGGGGCGCGTTGGATGAGAGGCAATGTGCACGTTGGAGGGGGGGCGACAGGGCACGTTGGAGGTGGGGTGACAGGGCATGTTGGAGGAGAGGCAACAGGGCACGTTGGAGGAGGGGTGATGGGGCGCGTTGGAGGAGGGGTGATGGGGCGCGTTGGAGGAGGGGTGATGGGGCGCGTTGGAGGAGGGGCGACAGGGCTCGTTGGAGAAGGGGTGGCAGGGCATGTTGGATGAGAGGTGATGGCACGTTGGAGGAGGGGCGACAGGGCACGTTGAAGGAGGGGCGACAGGGCTTGTTGGAGGAGGGGCGACAGGGTGCGTTGGAGGAGGGGTGACGGGGCGCATTGGAGGAGGGGCGACGGGGCTCGTTGGAGGAGGGGCGACAGGGCGCGTTGAAGGAGGGGCGACAGGGCTTGTTGGAGGAGGGGCGACAGGGTGCGTTGGAGGAGGGGTGACGGGGCGCATTGGAGGAGGGGCGACAGGGCTCGTTGGAGAAGGGGTGACAGGGTATGTTGGATGAGAGGTGACAGGGCACGTTGGAGGAGGGGCGACAGGGCACGTTGAAGGAGGGGCGACAGGGCTTGTTGGAGGAGGGGCGACAGGGTGCGTTGGAGGAGGGGTGATGGGGCGCATTGGAGGAGGGGCAACAGGGCTCGTTGGAGGAGGGGCGATAGGGCATGCTGGAGGAGGGGTGACAGGGCGTGTTGGATGAGAGGCGACAGGGCATGTTGGAGGAGGGGTGACAGGGCACGTTGGAGGAGGGGTGACAGAGCACGTTGGAGGAGGGGCGACAGGGCGCGTTGAATGAGGGCTGACAGGGTGCGTTGGAGGAGGGTGGGAGGCCGTTTTATTACCATAGGGCCCATTAAACCATCTCCGGCTAGATGTTGTAGTGTAACCACAGCACAGGTGGGCCGGTACGGCCCTATAGATATTCAATCTACCTGGTTGACATCTCTGCTCATAGGGGGGGCTAATATTTAATTCTCCTCTCGTATCCGCTGCAGGTAGCAGACGCCAAATATTTGCCTGGAAGTGAAGCAAACATTCCCTTTGATGGAGCGCCGTAATGGAGTGTTTATGAATCTGAAAGAAAATTATACTTTTAATATCGGCGGCTCTAAATATAGGATACAAAGCTCCTTCCATCTAGAATTATGCGTAAATGTCTCGTCTTCACCCGACAGAAGAAACCCCGCGAACCAAAATGAAGCGCATATTTCACCCAATAAAGGCATAATGGCAGCGAAGGTGTGGATCGGTGACACATACTAAGAGCCATTCACAGCCCGAATGTCTCCTATTAATCAGATGAGACGACCAATATGCGCAGATTAGCCCAAGGAATGTGTTCTTTATCAGATCAGTCAATCCCGCTCGGTGGATTAGCATAAAATGTTTAGCGAACAAATCCTCAAATAATGTTGTTGAGGAGATCTACGAGCGCGCCGCGCCGCTGTCACAATTATTAGGAGAATATTTCACGGCAAAAAAAAAATAAAAAACAAACACCAAGCAAAAATAACAGAGTGGTTGGAGTTTTTTCCTCCCGCGCCCCACCCGTGTGAATGGCCGGTGTTCAGCGTGCTAAGCCATGTTAAGCAGTTTTGGCATCTATACTATAATGCAAATGACATAATACTCTTATCGTATAAGCAGCACCCCTCGTAGTCAAGTGTATTTAGTCTGTGAAAGATCACTTTGGGACCGACTCTGGATATAACTGGGGTCATCGGACGTGACAACCGCTGCATGACTGACAACATGATCTCATGTATGTACTACCAATGACCAGTGCCGGCATTAGGTCAGATGGCACACTGGGCAGAATGGTTTTTAAGGACTTCCCGATCATAAGAAGAAAATGATATATACTGCACTACCTGTATTCCGTTTGTGCAGAAAGCAACAAGATAGCAGCAAACCCACAACAGAACAGCTCAGTGAATAAATACAGTACCAGAAGCAAGCTCATAACATAAGTACGGGACCACAAAAAAGCTCAGTACATAAATACAGCACTAGAACTCAGCTCAATACATAAATGCAGTACCAGAACCAAGCTCATTATATAGATAAAGCACAAGAACTAAGCTCAGTACATACATACAGCACACAACCATAAATACTGTACCAGAACCATGCTCATTACATAAATACAAGACCAGAACCAACCTCATAACAGAAATAGAGAAGCAGAACTTGGTGACTGTGTTGTGTTGGCACCAATGAGCTGAGAGCAGCAACTTGGAACATCAGAGGGGAGGAGCCAGAACCAGGAGGAGGATGATCCATAGAGCTTCAGAAGCTGCCACATGGAGGAAGATGATTATATGGCTGTGTGGACCTAAAGGAGGTGATCACCCCCAGCTTACAACCACCCGGTGCCTCCTACAAGCTAGTGGCTGGAGGCCTGTGTAACCACATGGGTCACACTTTGCTGAGGCCGGCCATGCAAATGACTCACCCATATGTGAACTTAAATTGCTCACTAGCTGTAGGGAGTTGAGAAGCATGTGCCATGCAAGACGACTGAAATTTTTGCCCCGGGGCGATGAAAAACCTAGATATGACCGCTGTTCTTTTAAAGAGCAAATTGGGCAACAGCCCACAGGCTTCTGATGTACCATTTTCAGGAGTTTTGATGCCCCTTCTGCCCATCTAGAGGAAATTCAATGGCCGAATGTTCATTTTTACTGCCAGACACAGACAGATTGGCAGGCCATTATGGGGGGCAAAACATTGGCATTTGTAAAACAAATGTGCTGGTCCTTGACTTCCCCAAAGGCTGATATGAGGAGATCGGGACCATGACCCAAGACAGATTTGAGTTCCAGTAGATCGTGTCAACATTGGTGGTATCTGCCATCAATTATCCAATGCGCATGGCCCCATTATTTCACAGCATTATAAAAATTGGCCCCCACTAAATTTTTGCCCAGGGGTTTCCACCAATCTGACCCTTATGGCAATATTTTCTACCAGCCACGTGGTCCACGCTTGTAAGATTATTCCACTGGTAAGAGCACCTGGAAGAACAAGATTTCTTCAGACCTTTGGACCCCAGAGAGAAGAACAGCAAGGCCAAAAGTGGGGGCATTAAGTTAGCCCTATGTCTAGTTGTAATGGGTCATATGAACTCAGTGATACAAGTTTTGCACGCCTTTGCCCACTGGAGTCTCGCCTTTCTGTTTCTGTTTCACAATGGCGCTGGAACTGGTCATCTGCTGTTATAGCCCATCCGTGCGGAGGAACGGCGAGTTGTGCGCTCGGACACGTTAGTTTATGCTGCTCTCCGGAGTCACGGGGAGAATTACCATACAGGGAAGCGCCAATCATGAGAGGGCCGGGGGTCTAATAAATGGCCCATTCTGTGTACATAGGATTTGCCTGTGTCTTGCTCCGTTCACAGCGCTGTTGCTCCCGCCCGCGTCCAGCCTCCAGCCTCCTGGAGCAAACATAGACCTGTTCTTCCCCTTATCAGCAATAGCAAATAATGACCAATTGATGCTGGTCGGGAGCATTGTGCTGTCCGATTAAATCCCACTCCGGCGGCCGCTCTCCTGTAATGTGATAGCAGGGAACACTTACTGCTGTTTAAATTTCTGCCCGCAGAAGCTTGAAGTGTGACTGACGGATCTGGGAGTCAACGGCTTACTTAATTTACTGCGGTCTACAAACAGCGCTCTTCAAGTACTCTTACAGGGTCAGTAATTATTGCATTGTACTACCGTATAGCAGAATGGCGCATCCTGTTTACTTGAAGAGCAATAAAAAAACGTGAAAAATAAAATAAAATGAAAACAGCCAACCAGATTAAAGGAATGTGGCTACTTTACACTAATCCGAACCTCTTACTCTCAAGACTTCTCCCGAGCTGCACCAGTTCTCTGGGATGCGCTACCTGGGCAGTCAGGTTAATCAATCACCAATATCCACATTTTTAGGCCAGCCCTAAAAATATATCTCCTGTCCATCTCCCGACCCCTTTCATCCCACCAAACCCCCTAATACACCTCCTATGTAATAATCTTTACTTATATAGTGCATGCATATTGTGCGGCGCTTTACATCTCTTGGTATTAGGATCTGTTCCCATCGGGGCTCACAATCCATATTCATTCTACATTCTGTATGCTTTTAGCGTGTGGGAGGAAGCCGGAGTACCTAGAGGAAACCCACGCGAACACGGGGAGAAGACGCTGACCATAGAAGCAACAATATAACGCAGTTACGGCTCATGGGTGATGCAACAGTCCTTCACGGTCACCGGATCCAAGTTGGGCTTGTTGGGAAAACACAGCCTGTAACGTCCTGCTCTACTGAGGGGTCAGTTACTCACAATGTTCCACTTGCTCATTTGTGGGTTGTATTCCAATAAGGCGGCTACCACTGGAGATTAGCGTTGCCGCAGTCGCTGGAGGGAGGGGAGTACAATGAGTAGGCCTAACTCGCACCCTTGCCTGCCCGCGGTTACTGCAGCAATTCCTTTTTCTTAAAGCCATAAACTCAATGCCTGTAGGGCTGCAGCTTTACAGCACGCTGCCCTGAGGAGTATCCCCTGATTCTTAACTAGCAGCGTTGATGCCCACTTCTCAACTTCCTGTTTCTCCACCCACACCGCCGCGCTCTGCTCCCGCCCCCTCTTAAAGAAGAAGGCATCAAAAACAGTAGGACATATTGCACATAACAAACAATCTCTACTGAACAACCCAACCGTACCCCCTGACAGCCATGATGTCACGACCCCTTTAAGAGCCATAGAATCATAGAATGTTAGAGTTAGGGGGGACCTCCAGGGTCATCGGGTCCGACCCCCCGAGCCAGTATTTATAGAACGTTTTCCGTGACCACAATGTCCATGCCATGCACGACCTGCACAACATATTTAATATTGCTATTTAGGGCTCCGGATGTATTTTGGACCCTCCACTAAAGGCACAGTAGACCATCTGTCTACCACCATACCAGACTGCCATCGGCATCCATGGCCGATGCCAGCCCTAAACCTACAAGTAGTCGGAATAGTTTGTGTTCTCTCAGCCTCAGTGTCTGCAAGATCTTAAAGTACATGAATTTTTGTACAAAAGTTATCAGAGTTTCCCCAAACCTGGCCATGATTAGCAGCGACGGTTGGCGGCTTATCGCCTCATCCGCGTTATCTTGTCTTCAGTTATTGTTGAGATGGTAACCAATCAGTGATAATCAGCAGCAGGAAGACGCCACCCGGAAATAAGCTGCTGCAGATCGCTTGTGTGCAAAATCAGAGCTGAAAGATGGAATGAAGACTACTTGCCGTATAACATTGTGTTACTTTGTATCGGTTTTTTTTACTGAAAAATCGCACAAATATTCAGTTTTATTCAATTTGAAAAACAAAAAGTTAACATAAAAGACAGTAAATTACAGGGATATTAAAGAGAAATACCGCACACATCTGCCAGTTACCAGTTGTTGGTAAAGCGACCCGCCGCTCCGGGAGAGACAAAGATGGCGGCCCAATAAAGCGGGCTTGAGGGATGTTTTTTGATTGGGCCAAACAAAAAGGTAAATTTCTGCTGTGCCATCAGGGGCGAGCGCAGGTACTGTTATAATGAGCATAGGTGCTGCTGCGGGCGCTGTCAGGAGGGTGCAAGAGTCTGCAGAGGAGCTGCTGCTAGAGAGAGACTGGATAAAGCAGCAGAAGTCTGGACCCCTGGATGTGACAGGGACTGAGTTGAGCCGCACCAACAACAGCAACAGCAGAATGCAGTGCGGACACCCAAAAGTCGGGAGCCAACGCTATAGCCCCAAACTGGTGGAGGCTTCAGGACTGCGATCAGGAGCAACGGGAACAATGTGGTGCAGTTGTCGGGTTCAGTAGAAGGGCGCTTCCAACACAACACAGACGTAAGTGGGGCTGGCCTCCAACAGATAGGAGTGCACACCAGAAAAGGGCTCAGTCAGCAGGCCTGCAATAAGGGTTGGCGTTGCGGCACTGTTTCAGGTGCTAGAATACGATTTAAGAACTGCGTTATTTAAAGGAACATCACATGAGCGTAAGGGAACCAGCTTTTCTAAGAGACTGAGACTTCTCCTTAGATCATCATGTCATCTCAGTTCTGACCAGCTCAGATCTACTTGGCGTTATGTGTTCAGTTTTTAGTCAGTTTCTCAGTCTGTGTGATGCCATTACATGAATCCTACCACAGAACTTACCTAGAGGGGTACACAGACATTCGTGTCACACTTACTGATGATGATCACACAGGTATAATAGAGGAGATCACCGGTCATCCTCCTGACTGTATACTTACAGGCTGTAGCTTATTTAGATGAATGTAGAAGGCAACGTTAATTAAGCAGGCAGATTGGTATAGTCCAAGTTAATGCTGTGCTAATGCGTCATGGGATTGATTGAAAGCTAAAAATGAGCCTGATAACCATGTGGGGATAATATAAAAAGGAAAGGAATGACTCACAGGAGCAAAGAGGAGCTGCAGCGAGGACATGAGAGCAGCGTCTGCTCCACAGCACCCAGCAGAGGCCTAGCAGACATAAGAGAGGACATGAGAGCAAAGTGTGCTCCGCAGCACCCGGAAGAGGCCAAACAGACATAAGAGAGGACATGAGAGTAGCAGGTGCTCCACAGCACCCAGCAGAGGTGTAGCAGACATAAGAGAAGACATGAGGGCAGCGTGTGCTCCGCAGCACCCAGCAGAAGCTTAGCAGACATAAGAGAGGGCATGAGAGCAGCGTGTGCTCAGCAGCACCCAGCAGAGGCCAAGCAGACATAAGAGAGGACATGGGAGAAGGGTGTGCTCCGCAGTACCCAGCAGAGGCTAAGCAGACATAAGAGAGGACATGAGAGCAAGGTGTGCTCCGCAGCACCCAGCAGAGGCCTAGCACACATAAGAGAGGACATGAGAGCAGGGTGTGCTCCGCAGCACACAGCAGAAGTGTAGCAGACATAAGAGAAGACATGAGGGCAGTGTGTGCTCCGCAGCACCCAGCAGAGGCCTAGCACACATAAGAGAGGACATGAGAGCAGCGTGTGCTCCGCAGCACCCAGCAGAGGCCAAGCAGACATAAGAGAGGACATGAGAGCAGCGTGTGCTCCGCAGCACCCAGCAGAGGCCTAGCACACATAAGAGAGGACATGAGAGCAGGGTGTGCTCCGCAGCACCCAGCAGAGGCCTAGCACACATAAGCGAGGACATGAGAGCAGGGTGTGCTCCGCAGCACACAGCAGAAGTGTAGCAGACATAAGAGAAGACATGAGGGCAGCGTGTGCTCCGCAGCACCCAGCAGAGGCCTAGCACACATAAGAGAGGACATGAGAGCAGGGTGTGCTCCGCAGCACCCAGCAGAGGCCTAGCACACATAAGAGAGGACATGAGAGCAGGGTGTGCTCCGCAGCACCCAGCAGAGGTGTAGCAGACATAAGCGAAGACATGGGGCAGCGTGTGCTCCGCAGCACCCAGCAGAGGCCTAGCAAACATAAGAGAGGACATGAGAGCAGCGTGTGCTCCAAAGCACCTAGCAGAGGCCAAGCAGACATAAGAGAGGACATGAGGGCAGCGTGTGCTCCGCAGCACCCAGCAGAGGCCTAGCACACATAAGAGAGGACATGAGAGCAGGGTGTGCTCCGCAGCACCCAGCAGAGGTGTAGCAGACATAAGAGAAGACATAAGGGCAGCATGTGCTCCGCAGCACCCAGCAGAGGCCTAGCAAAGATAAGAGAAGACATGAGGGCAGCGTGTGCTCCGTGGTACCCAGCAGAGGCCTAGCAGACATAAGAGAGGGCATAAGAGCAGCATGTGCTCCGCAGCACCCAGCAGAGGCCTAGCAGACATTAGAGAGGACACAAGAGCAGCATGTGCTCCACAGCTCCCAGCAGAGGCCTAGCAGACATAAGCAAGGACACAAGAGCAGCATGTGCTCCACAGCACCCAGCAAAGGTCTAGCTGACATAAGAGAGGACTTGAGAGCAGAGTGTGCTTTATCGTTAATAGGGATAGAGGGAGAGGCGGAGTTGTCAGCAGCTACACGGTCTATAGGCGGCGATACCGTAATTCTTTCTGTGTCTACAGCATTTTGTAGGAAAAATGACATATTACAAGGTGAGGGCATTATTACAATATATAAAAATATGTTTAACTCTCCTGGAAACCATCGACACCTGGAAACCGTCAACAAGCTGCTGTTGTTTGCTCTGCGTTCTGCACATTTAGCACTTTGAGTGCAGAGAAGCCCCCTGTTGTGCTGTGATGCTCTCATCAATGCTATGTTACCTAATTGCCAGCGCACGTATTAGGTATGAACATGTCAGCATCAATTATCCTGCTTGCTGACAGTTTCTGTGGAGAAATAGATCTGGTACACAGCACAGAGTCAAATGATCTGGACAAAAAAAGATAAAAATGGCCAAAAGGATGACATATTACTTTTACTGTCAATGGTAATTTAAAGGCACAGCTCCAGTTTAACTAGAGGCCTACGGAGTGACACCTTCGCCTCGGGTTACTATGGGATCCTTACACTCTGAATCGAATGAATGTCAAATATTTTGGATGCGATGTATAGTCTATTCATACTATAAATGTGTGTCAAATCCTGGATTGTAGACGGGGTCAGACGTGTACCAGGTGTTGACCTGCCTCTTTCATGTCACTACAATGGAAAGATTATCCAGCCATGGACGTAGCGGGGCAAGTATCTGGAGGCTGGATGAAGCCGCTCTTTATGTTGCCCCATAGTATAAGATATGCAATTCCACATTTCACCCACATGGTCTAAATTGTATAATCCAGGGAGAAAATGGTTAAATTACCTAAAAGTCTAATATTTTAATTCCAGTAAAAATACTTGTGCAACTTTTTAAACTTTTGTGAACTTTTTTTGTATGTTTTTACATGTAACTGACCGTATGATGTGCATTATTAATAGTTGTTTACGGCCGCACACGCAACACCTACGATGCAGAAAAAGAATACGCTACCATTACTACATGTCTATAATAAATGAATGCTATATAAAATATACCTTACTTCCTATGAGCACGACACCCAGACTGACCCCTTTATTAGAGCCCCTGGCAATTAATTACAGCCTCTGGTCCTTTATCAGAGCCCCCAGCCTCTTATTAGAGCCCCATCTTTTCATAGAGGACCTGGTCCTTTATTAAAGCCCCAAGCCCTTTATTAGAGGACCGATCCAAACTTTATTGCAGCTCCAAGGTCTTTATTAAAAACCTGACCCTTTTTTAAAGCCCCCTGTCCTTTATTAGAGCCCCCGGCCCTCTCACGATTGGCGCTTCCCTGTATGGTAATTCTCCCCGTGACCCCGGAGTGCGGCATAAAATCACGTGACAAGTTTTCCGTGGATCAGTTTCAGTGTGAATCCACATTAGATGGGAAAATCCAGCGATCGGAGTGACTTCCAACAAGGCTGGTCATCAGTGCTGGACTAGTCAGTCTCACCGCCAACCGCGGGGGGGTTTTGTTATGTAACGGGGTGTAGAGTATACCGAAAATGACGCGATCGAGGGAAAACATCCAGCTAAAGAGGACAAAGGGTGCAGTCTGTGATAATCAGTAAAGGCCGGACCGGAGCTACGGTGGTCCAACTGATCAGTTATAGTGCAAAAGTGCTGTGCATAACCATTATGGAAGTGGTCAGAGGGGTCTGACGCTGCCAAACCCTCCTGATATCGGACCAAAAAATGCACACACATTTTATCAAATTTTTTTTTTTGCTAAAAAGTGCGTCTTTTAGTAGAAAAATACAGTATTTTTATTTTATTGAAGAGCCTACACACCGTCTGCACGAGACGACCAACCCAATGGGATATTTCCTGTGTTAATTTTTGGTCGATCTGCCCCTGCTCATCGGGTCACACTTATCTCATTCCTTTTAGAAATACATGACCTCTATGGATTAACTTGACGCTCCAATGCAAAATATATAAAAGTGCCCCTTATTTACAACGGGCCGTTTATAATACTAGATTCTTCTTATGTGGCAGAGGGGCTTCTACAGGACCTGGCTGAAAGTACCACCTCTCTACCCCCTAAAGTTCCATCTCTAGTTGGCCCCATTTCCTTCCTCCATGTTTTCTGAGGGTGTACAAACTTGCAGCAGGATGGGGCCAACTTGCCCCGGGCCCCTTGATCAAAGGCCAACTAGTGGCTGATGTAAGTGACTCTGTGATTTGCATTCTCATAGATGTACCATGCAGTTTACGCTTCAGCCTAGTTGTACAGTTTATTTGCAGAGTAAAGTTGCTGTTTGGAGGATTTTTTCTATTCCTGGAAACTTGCAGAGTTTCTTATAGTTTTGGCACTTTCCTCCTTCACGCTCTATTCTGAGTCGACTCCCCCTTCTTCCCAATCTCCCAAGTGTCATGTATCTACTGTCAGACCACAAGATCTGTAACTGCCCAGAACAATGGCCATTTGTTTTTGTTGTCTTTTTGTAGAACTCATGTAACAAATGATCAGATGCTTTCAGCAAATTAGTGAGCGATCCGGGGAGAGGGCAGGGGCAGCGCTTATGGACTATTACATTTACTGGATGTGTATTAAGGGCTCCAGTTCTTCCTTTGTTTTAAAGGAGAGGCCTTAAAGGGAATGTATTATCTATATTATATAAAACCAGATAGTGAAACATTTTTTTATTTTCTAACTGTAGATTTTTGTCGTTCTATTGTACATGGCTATAAGGGCGGCCATCCTACCTGAGCTGCAGATTACAGTATTTACAGATATGCTTTACAGAAGAACTCATGGGCCATCGACAGAATGGACAGGAAGGTAGACTATCACCTATAGACTTTTATGGGGGAGTGTTGTGGGCATGCTCTGTGACCTGTGCAGGGAGGGGAGGAGGTGAGCTGTGACATCACCTATTGTGAATGGTGGCTCCTGTGTTATCCATATGTAGGTGTCACCTCTCAGTGTAATCCTGCCTGTGATGATAATCAGATGACTGCTGAGTTTTCACTACAGAACAGGAAGTATAAATGTTATAATTAGGCCTAGTGGTCAGTGTGAGAACTGCAAGATATTAGGATATTTTTAAAGGGAATCTGTCAGTCACATTTTCCCCCATCTACCAATACTAACCGTAGATGGGTGAAATGTAGACAAACCATACCTTTTAATTTATTGTTTGTGGTTCAGTGGCCATTAAATCACCATTCACAAGCATCTTATGTCATATGCTAATTACGAGCAAACCAATGGTGATTTAGGCTCTTACCTCCTCCTTCTGCCTTAAGACCAATTTACACAGGATGAATGCCAGGCAAACGATGCCCAACACTCGTCCCTGTATCTCTGCGCTCCCGTGCTCCTGCATGGGAGCTAGCAGAGCTGTCCCGCACACTGAGCGGCCAGCAGGGGGGGCGGGGCAGTGCAGGAGATTTCTCTCCTCTCGCTCCCCCGCCCCTCTCCATTGAGATAACACAGCGGCTGATCACTACTGAACGGCCGCTGTTTAAACTGAATGATGAGCTTTATCGCTCATCTTTTATGCAGCATAAAGTGATGGACAATCAGCTGATCACTCATCATGCAATTTAAACAGCGGCTGTTCAGTTGTGAACGGCCGCTCTATTATCTCAATGGAGAGGAGCTGGGGAGCGAGAGGAGAGAAATCTCCTGCACTGGCCGCTTTATGAGCGAGCCAGCTGTGCTAGCTCCTGTGCAGGAGCATGGGAGCGCAGAGACACAGGGAGGATGGTCTGGCATTGTTAGCCTGACACTCGTCCTGTGTAAATGGGCCTTTAGCCCTGCCTGTTGGCTATGAATGTCTAGCACCATATCTTGAATGTTCAGAAAGTTTCCTCTACAGAACAAGAAGTGTCAGACTATTATTAGGCTTCGTGGTCAGTGCGAAAACTTTAGGATTTTTTTTTTAAAATATAGATTGTGACATTACAAATTGAAAAGAAAAATGAAAAATTCTCACAAAATATGTTTATTATAAAAATATGATTAATACAAAAGGTCATTTTCTGCTGACACATTCCCTTTAAAGCTACAGAGAGTACCGAACGGACTTTACCAAGTTTATAATAGGTCAAGATTGCTAGTTGGTCATTACAAAAACTTACAAAATGATTTTTAAATATGTGATTGCTGAAATTAGAGGAACATAGAACCCAGAATGGTTGGAAGGGTTATCAGATCCTGCCCCCTGCTCAGTGCCGGATCACTAAGTCATCCTAGACAGATATTTGTCCAGCCTTTATTTGAAGACTTCCATTGAAGAGGAACGCCCCACCTCCTGTGGTAACCTGTTCCACTCATTGATCCCCCTCACTGTCTAATATCTAATCTGTGTCTCCTCCCTCTCAGTTTCATCCCATTGCTTCTAGTCCTTCCTTGTGCAGATGAGAATAGGGCTGATCCCTCTGCACTGTGACGGCCCTTCAGATATTTGTAGACAGCTATTAAGTCTCCTCTCAGCCTTCTCTTCTGCAAGCTAAACATTTCCAGATCCTTTAACCGTTCCTCATAGGACATGATTTGCAGACCGCTCACCATCTTGGTAAATATTCTCTGAACTGTCATTTTTAAAGTGGGGTGCCCAGAACTGGACACAGTATTCCAGATGAGGTCTGACTAAGGGCTCAGTCACACAGGCGTTTTAAAACGCGTCTGTCAGTTGCGTTTGCGGTCCGCATCTATAAAGAACCAATGCTTTTCAATGGTAGCGGTCACATGTGCGAATTTTACATGCGCATAAAATTCGAATGGACAAAAGATAGAACATATAGGTCACAATGGACGTGGTCACGCATTTTTTTAATGCACGCAGTGCGATCTTTTTTACGCGCGAATAAACACGCGTAAAAACGCCCATGTGACTGAGCCCTAAGGACGAGTAGAGGGGGATAATGACCTCCCGTGATCTAGACTCTATGCTTCTCTTAATACATCCCAGAATTGTGTTTGCCTTTTTGGCTGCTGCATCACATTGTTGACTCATGTTCAGTCTATGATCTATTAGTATACCCAAGTCTTTTTCACATGTGCTGCTGCCTAGCCCAATTCCTCCCATTCTGTATGTGCTTTCTTCATTTTTCTTGCCCAGATGTAGGACTTTGCATTGCTCCTTGTTAAATATCATTCTGTTAGTCGCTGCCCACTGTACAAGCTTTTCTAGATCTTTTTGAATCCTCCCTCTCTCTTCCGTAGTGTTAGCTATCCCTCCTAGCTTTGTGTCGTTGGCAAATTTGATCAGTTTCCCATCAATTTCCTCCTCCAGATCATTTATAACAATGTTGACCAACACTGGGCCTAGGACAGAGCCTTGTGGTCCCCACTTGATACATTCTTCCACTTGGATGTGCAACCATTTATGACCACTCTTGGAGTACGATCACTCAGCCAGTTGTGAATCCACCTAACAGTTGCCTTGTAAATCCCATATTTGGTCATTTTTTCCAATAAGGATGGTATGAGAATGCCAGTTTGTAGACAATGGGGATTATTTCCGCTTTGTGTAATGATTTTAGGATTGTGGTGCTAGACAGTAGAATACATTTTGGTACAACTGGATTGCACCATGTAAAATCACCATTATTTTGTCTCTGCTATAAAAAATACAATTCTAGTCCAAGGTTATGTGATGCTGGACTATTAGACCTGTCAAGACCTGAAGCCATGCTCTATCACTGGAGGCAGATGTGACTACCGCCTGTGGGGCATGCATACGCTCAGTATGACTCTTAAAGGTCCAGTGTGTTCTCCCAGTTTTCCTGTTCCCTGCCAGTCCTGCCAGTTCTCAATCTAATGCTCCCTCTCCCTCTAGAGGGTGCCTGAGCAATTAGCCTCCCTAGTGTACAAAGGTGCTACATTGTCCTGTTTTCTGGTTTTGATCTGTGCCTGTTTCCATTCAGCTTTCCGTCTTCTCCACTCCTGACCTTATCTTGTTTATTAACCCTTGGCGTGATTCATCATTGTGCAAAAACATTCCGCCTGCCTGACCTTGGCTCACTTTTATAACCACGTCTCTGTCTGCTCCTGCAATACTGCATTATGTTAGCCCTGACTAATGCCATATACCTACCAAGACTACTTCTAAGGTAATGGTCTGAGGTTCCGTGCAGCAAAGACCAGATCCCGATTGGTGGGATTACAGAGTGAATAGCAGAGGACCTCAGGCGCTGCCCTTTGATCTAGTGGAGGTTTAACTTGGCTATTGCTCCAATTAAAAATGTGTATCAAGTCCTTCCAATCATCATACATGATTTATAATACTAATATAGGGCAGAGGGATCTTTGGGCCTCTTCAGTCTGCAGGGAAGAGGTTTGAATTAAACCTCTGCACCCCCTGTTGTCATGGCTCTGCTCTCCAGGTCAGTCTTAGATAAAAGGCCTAGCGAAAGTAACAGGTATCCTGAAAGAGTAGAAATGAATCCCTCTTGTCTGTCAGATGTACTTCATTCCAGCATAGTAGAAGCTGAACACTAGCCAAAACTCGGGTTTTACTGTATTGAGCAGAGAGCAAATTGGCCAAGCAGTATAAGACCAGGAAGCTGGGAGATAGATAACCAAGATCTCTTCATCTTGGATGAAGCTACAGGTACCGCAGGTCATGTATCAATGGGCTGCCGAAAAGGAAGAAAAATTTTTGGCACAAGAATCAATGATGCAAAAATACTGATGACTTTTTCCAAAAATGTTTCAAACTTTCTTTTTTTAAACTTCTGGATGGTCTGAAATTTGTATCTTCACATTTGGAGACACCTAGACATGGGTTTTGGGGTACTTTTGTGTAGGTTACTATTGAAAATATCATGTTTTCCACAAAAACATCCACTAGTCTAAGAAATCCTGGTTGGCGCCATGGGAATCTAACTGACAAAGGTTTTCCAGACATATAAAGGTAATTTTACGTGCTAATGTACATAAGCTGACCGACAGTCAGCATCTCAGTCAGTGCTCATTGCTTTTGTCTACACGGGCAGATTATATACAGTATTTTGACAAACGATTGGTTTTATGATCATTCAGCCCCATAAGTTATCATTGGTCATCAGCACAGATCCCATTGATACAATGCATCTAATGAGTGAACTTTATTATGTTTACGTAAACAAGCCGGTCAGCCAATGAACAAGCTTTTGCTCAAAGAACAAATCATCAAGCCTATTTATCAGACCTGATGATTGGGCAAACGAATGGTCCGTCAAATATTCTTGCTCGTTCCGTCAAGTTCTGAGTTACTGAAGACTTCTAAAGCATATTCCTTCCTTAAAGAGGACATTCTGTAATACCAGGTATTGACTCCACTTAAGGTGACTCTTCAATTTTGGTACAAAATTCTGTCTTGGGAATGGTGGAGGGTATATTACCATCAGTTGCTATTCTTTTCCCTTCAATCCACAGGATTTAGGTCCTGTTTTTGGCCATCCAAGATGGCTGATGTAATCTTCATGTCAATATGTGGCTTTCACATAATGGTGCTTCCCCTAGCTCTGGTGGAATGATAGCAGCTGGGGCCCCTAAAGAGGACTCATGCAGTGCTAGGCCCAACATTCCTCCGGTCCACATAAACATGTGGTGGAGCCAGGAGACCTTAGTGACACAGGTTTGACCAGACTTAAAGGGGTTGTCCCGCGAAACAAAGTGGGGTTATACACTTCTGTATGGCCATATTAATGCACTTTGTAATGTACATCGTGCATTAATTATGAGCCATACAGAAGTTATTCACTTACCTGTTCCGTTGCTGGCGTCCTCGTCTCCATGGTGCCGTCTAATTTTCAGCCTCTAATCGCCCAATTAGATGCGCTTGCGCAGTCCGGTCTTCTTCCTTTCTGAATGGGGCCGCTCGTGCCGGAGAGCGGCTCCTCGTAGCTCCGCCCCGTCACGTGTGCCGATTCCAGCCAATCAGGAGGCTGGAATCGGCAATGGACCGCACGGTGCACCGCATGGTCCACCGTGGGTGAAGATCCCGGCGGCCATCTTACTTAGGTAAGTAAGAAGTCGCCGGAGCGTGGGGATTCGGGTAAGTACTGGCCTTTTTTTTTTCATTCCTGCATCGGGTTTGTCTCGTGCCGAACGGGGGGGGGCTATTGAAAAAAAAAAAAAAACGTTTCGGCGCGGGACAACCCCTTTAATCGGCCATGGGGAAGGCACTTGTAGATGTCGTTTATAACTAGTATTGCTTATCTTGATTGGCCGGGCGATAAAATTGCCCCAATTTTTGAATCAGGTTAGTCTGAACCGAGTTTTGGCAAAAATTGTGGGAAAATCAAATTTACCATGCTGCCTACTGCAGAGGTCAGCGTGCAGCCAATAAGCAGACAGGGCACCTGGCTGATGTCACCAAATATGTCCTTCATTTTGTAGCAGTTTCATTGGACACCTGCATCACATGACCTAGTCTTATATTACATTGGCACAATGTAACCAGTGCCCATTTTACAGTTGAGCACAGGATAGAGAAGCTGCGTCACATTTACATATACCCATATAACACATAGCCTGTTGTTAGGGACATATATTCCACAGAGGATATATCGCTGCTGGGTAAATCTTGTATACCAGCAGAGAACTTAAATGGAGTTCTATTGGAGGAAGCAGGGAAAGAAGCTGCATCATATTTATACGCCTATACAAAATGTGGTCTGCACATTGGTAGAGTGTATATTTCTGCTGCTGTCTGCATATATAGCAGCAAAGCAGACAAACTACATTTTGGCGTGCGAATATTGCAGCTCTCAATTTGTGGCCTCAGACAGTGTTCAAAGTATCTGCAGACCTTATGCAGCCAGCATTGGGGTTCGGGGAATTCAGTTACAATGCGCCAAACATGAACAGTACACAAATATCCAAGCTGTAGTTTGTGGCCTTCTATTCTCACAAATCATGCCTCACAGGGATTGCAGCTTACATAGTTGGTGGTGCTTTTTTTGTTGATGTAAAACAAAAAGAAAACCAGACAGGGAAACAGCAAATACACACAGTGAGTGTCAGCGGCCTCTGATGTTGTTCAAAGTCGCCAGTCCAGCTGCTACAAATTATTAACAGGCTGTACACAGCTAGCAGCGGTTTTCTGCAAAGTTAGCTGATAAATTACATAAAACGTCACTAAAAAGTAAATTAACAAAAAGACTAAATAGATAAATAAAGGAAATATAAAAATAGCAAAGGGTAGGGAACGTGTTGGTGGTAGAGGACTGGCCAAGTTGACACGTCAAGTGGCTCCTATTGAAGCAACAGCTCCACATTCTGCGGGAGGCGAATCAAGATCACTGCCATCCCTTAGAATTCGTACTACAAAAATCAAATGATCAGCACTGACCAATCAGAGAGCAGCGTGGATTAGGTAATTAGAAAACTGTTACAGCCACTTTGGACAACCAAAAATGGGGCCCGGAGCCGGCGGATTGGAGGGTTGGCAGAGAAAAACAACTGCAGGTAACCTACACCCTCCTCATGGCCCGCAGCAGAGGGTCGCTTTAATAACTGCTTTCCTTTTTATACATCCAGGGTATTAAATAGTGTCTACTGTTTTCACACAAATTATGGAGCTTTGGAGAAAGAAACAAACACGCGGTCAGTCACTCCAAGTTACAGGTTCCCATGCGTTCATCGCTCGGGTGATACAACACATCTGTTCATAGATTTAAAGGAGCCTCCTGACAAGTCATCCAACATGTGGAAGTCGTATTTATTCCCTTCCACCGGGAAGCCCTCTGGCCTCTTGTTTAAGATATTTTTGAATCTGTTGCATTATTTTAATTGACCCCCCTGCACCGTCCATTGAATATTATCATAAAAAACGTACAATAATAGAGGGACGCGACGGAAACCCGACTCCAAAACATAAAAAAAAAAAATCTAAAACTCAATTGCACTTTGCCTAATTATTTTTTTATTTTAAGTGAAACAATTCTGGTAATCACGGAGCGGCGATGTTCTAGCGTCGGGGCCCTGTCATTTTTAATCAGGTTGTTTTAGGTAATTTTTTGTCCTGTCCCTCATTACAAAATTGTTTATCAATAGGTGCACCATGTGTCACTAGCTTTTCCCATCAAACCAGGTCTGACAAAGACTTGTTCTGCCTGGGAACGAGGCAGCTAGGTGAAACTAATTCTGTAGATGTTTGATTCATTAAGAGCTTATTGTTAACGGGGATGTCTGATTGTAAAGGCTCAGTGAAGCAAAAGAGTGCAGAGTAATCAGTTGGATTTATACTTTGCAAAGCCCCAAAAAAAAAAAAAAAAAAATCAACATAAACCTTTTGGATATAACAGCAGAGACCGTGCAATGAATGCCGGAGGCCAGCCCCAACCTGAGCACGGGGGAGAATAAGGTCATCGTAGTCATCTCCTATGAAGATTTTCTGTAGGTGGTTGGAGATATCGGAGGATTATAGACATATGGTGGGGCCTATCATACCTTAAGATAACAGAGCCGAGCCTTCTGCTTAGCTGGGCCTTTTTGACTGACATCATCAATTCTACTGCATGTCATCCACCTCCGGTAACAGGAAAAAAATGGCTCAGGGGTTGATAACAAAACAGGCTCCTTTTTAAGTCTTGAGATGCCTCCAAGACTCCATTGTACGGTTGCATTCTCCAAGTAGTGTATTAGTAGGTTCCTAGTTTTATCGCCCTCACCCAGCAACTGTCATTCCTCCAATCCTCCTCCTCCTCCTCCCTTGTTTTTAGTTTTGTACCTTGCAAATGAGAGCCTGCCTTGTTCGAAACCAGATGTAGGCTCGTAGAGACTAAGCGTAAGCTGTTGTACTTTAAGCCTAATGGGAAGTTTTATATGCAAGGGCCTTGAACTGATTAGTGTAATTCCCTCTTTAATACATCTGTCCCTCTAGATTAAGGTAAACCAAATGTTGCAATCAGAGATTAGTGTACCTTGCCAGTTATTAACATCCCTGCGTGCTCGCAGAGCACGTCAGATACTAATGCTGTGTATTTATTTGCTGTTTTCACGCGGTAACATGAACTTCTGCACCTGTCAATGCATTCCTCTGTAAGGGACGGGAAAGGAAAAAAAAAAGCATTTTTTGGGGGGCGGGGGGGCACTTCCAGTACCTGTCCACCTGTTTTCTTTTGTCACACTTAACATTTCGGGTTGGTTGCCAAGGTTGACAGGTGGCTTAATCCAGCTGGTACTATAAAGAAGGACTTTATATTTTTTTTTTCCGCCTGCATCTCCTAGGAGCTCTCCTACAGCGGATCTCGCCCGCCTCACCTAAATTACAATTTTTATGTACTTAGAGAGGAGGGATAGGTTTGGCGGATCTTGAGACGTTATTAGGAAAAGTACCTAGGCCTGCTGTGCTGTAATCAGTTAGTTGCTGTCCGTCTCTCAAGGTGGGTCACGCAGTTGTCTTATTGCATTTGGCAGGAAATCCTCAACAGAAAAACACAGATGTCACGGAGGACAATGCCTTAGCTGTCACAGAAAATATTTTATTTTCACAGGGGATTATAAACACACATTTGTAGCCTAACCAGAACTAAAACCCTGAGATAGGGCTGCAGAACGGCTCAGGATAAAGTCACTTTATTTTTCATACCTTCTGACCTGATGTTTGCTGCAGGGATCGACTGCGTTTAACCATTTAGATGGACGGATGCAACTGAAATGGCATCGAATACAGATCAAAAAGCAGTAAGAAAATGCAGAATAGTTTTTACAGGATTTTTTTTACATTTACCCATTGGTTTAGATTTTTTCTAATTAGACTAGGGGGCGCTATTGCCCCCCATTACTGTCCCTTCATATGATAATCAGGTTGCCAAATAGGTCCTCCTCTTTTGAACTCTCTCAGCCTTCCAGATGGCATTTTTTAGCCTTGACTTCGGAATCACTGTACTTCTAAGGAGTCTACATGCAGAGTTGACGTCTTCCAGTCTCCAGCTATGAGTTTAAGAAGCCATAAAATGAATTGAATTAAACCTACAATATTTAAAGTGGTTTCCAGGAGTAAACTATTGAGGAGCTATCCTTAAAGGGGTCGTCTCACGCCGAAATGTTTTGTTTTTTTTATTCAATAGGCCCCCCGTTCGGCGCGAGACAAACCCAAGGGATGGGTTAAAAAAAAAAAAAGTTTATTACTTACCCGAATCCCCGCGCTGCGGCGACTTCTTTCTTCCTTTACCAAGATGGCCGCCGGGATCTTCACCCACGATGCACCGCGGGTCTTCTCCCATGGTGCACCGTGGGCTCTGTGCGGTCCATTGCCGATTCCAGCCTCCTGATTGGCTGGAATCGGCACACGTGACGGGGCGGAGCTACGAGGACCAGCTCTCCGGCACGAGCGGCCTCATTCACCAGGGAGAAGACCGGACTGCGCAAGC
The DNA here is from genome assembly GCF_035609145.1 of Eleutherodactylus coqui. NCBI lineage: Eukaryota > Metazoa > Chordata > Amphibia > Anura > Eleutherodactylidae > Eleutherodactylus > Eleutherodactylus coqui. Next base: position 14,234,355 of record NC_089844.1, read on the forward strand.
GCATCTAAAAACGCAAGAAGACAGCGAATTTAGACGGATCCATGGCGACGTGGACGCTAGCAACGGAGCAGGTAAGTGAATAACTTCTGTATGGCTCATAATTAATGCACGATGTATATTACAAAGTGCATTAATATGGCCATACAGAAGTGCTGAACCCCACTTGATTTCACGAGACAACCCCTTTAAGATAGGTCCTCAATAGTTAATCGGTGGGAATCCCGAGCGATGGATCCCCACTGATCAGGTGATGGAAGTGACGGTGGCGCTAAAGCAAGCGTTACTCTTACTTCTGTCTATGCCAGGCATACAGCGTATAGTGACTGTGCCTGTATTGTATATCAGTCCCATTCACTTGAATGGAACAGAGATGCTCTCAGGCCATGTGATGAATGAACGTGACATCACTGGCCTGAGAAGAGGTGGCGGTGCTTATCGGTAAGGGATTCCGAGTGGCAGACTCTCAGCAATCAACTATTGATGACCTATCCTGATTATAGGTTTATCAATAGTTTAGTCCTAGAAAATGTATACACGTGCCATCATTTTTTTTGCCCCGATGCATCTAGAATAATCTTGACTAGTGATACCTCATGCTTCTCCTTGTTAAATGGACACTGCGGTCCTGTTCCCAGGGGCAAAATTTGTGCATGAACCAGAGGGTGGGGAGTTGTTACCTGGTGCCCTCTTCTATGTGCATACTGCTGCAGATCCACCATTTCCATAGGTCCCTTGGCGGTCTTCCAAGATGGTTAATGCCACTTTTTAGAGTAATCAACGCACATTGTACGTCGTAGCTAGACAATGGCCAGTGGTGCTTATGTGAAAAGCCCTGGCTAATAAGTGTGTAGCATGTCACTGGACTAAGAGGGTGTCATTGTCCCCATTACTATCCCCCAAGTAATAATCAGATTTCCAAATATATCTCTCCTCTTCTTGAACTTTCTTGGGTGTTCCGATCTGTTTTGTGGGCCACATAACCTATTCTAGCCTTGACTAAGGTATCAACATGTTTCTAAAGAGTATAAATGCAAAGTCGAGGTCTTCTAATCTCCAGCTACGACTTTAAGAGCCCGTAAAATGAATAGAATTACGCCTACAATATTTAAGGATATGCATACATTTGCAATCAACTTTTGTTATTGCCTCAACGTATCTAGAAGAGTCTTGAGTAAGAATATCTCCTGCTTCTTCTTGTTAAAGTGGCACTCCGGTCCTGGGGACAATTCTTGAGAGACCTGAGGGGGAAAGTTATGTTACCTGGGGGCCTCCTCTATGTGCATACTGCCGTGGATCCACCCTTTCTATGGGCCACTAGGAGGTTTTCCAAGATGGCTATGCTGCTTCTCAGAGTACTCAATGTACACTGTACATTGGTATCTGGACAATGCAAGCTGCTTTCAGGGTGGCCGGTGCGGTTCATATGAGCAGCAGTTGGCCAATAAAAGCAGCAGGTAGTGTGATAGATTACTAATACACAATGTGTATAAAATAGTCTAACAAGCGGCGTAGCCATATTGGAAGACCATCAAAAGGCTCAAGGAAATGGTGGATCTGCAGCAGTATGCTAATAGAGGAGGGCACCAGGTAGCATAACTCTGCCTCTCCAATCCCTGGACAAATTTTGCCCCAAGACTCGAAAGTCAATTTAACTTCTCCCACTTGTGGTCCCTACCTTTTGCTTCTACATATTTGGTAGATTAGCAGCAAGGAGGGGCCAGATGGAAGGGAACGTCACTGAAGGATCAGACTACACAGAGTTTGTTTGTAGTCTGTAACCATGGAGACACATATGTCTTGCTGAAGACACAGAACAGTAGGAGATTTTAAATCAGGGCTATTTGCAAACATTTTTTTTTTTTAGTTTTAGATGCATTGAAGGAATAAAAAGAACATTCAATCACTTAGTATGAACGCCCAAGGAAAAATACTTTGAAATGCAGTATTATTTGGAACTCTGTGGTCAAGGGGTCAATGTCTATATTGCAGTGTTTGCTGACCATGTACAAGAATGGCGAAAGGGTCATACATGCAGCCAGAAGAAATCATGGATGTTCAGAAACTTTCTGTCCCCTACAAAATCCAACTAGTATAAAATAGTTAATGGAAGGCAGGGAGAGGAGGGGGATGCAGCTGCAGCATCTCACTCTGAATTATGTGATGCAGGGACAGGAAGCAGCAGAAGGGAGACATCTGATTGGCTCACTACACACAGCACAGCTCTGACATCACACTTAGTAAGAGAGAGGAAGAATGAATATTTACAGGAATGAAGCAGGGGGATGAAAAAATACTTGAAATCTGCAGGTTACTGTCACGGCTGCCAGCTGTAGTGTTAGGGTCAGTTCGGCCCACTATGTCCTCACGTCGGCACATGCTCACTGTCATTTTGGCACTGGGCACTGACAGTGACAGGTCTCCTGCAGTGTATGGGCAGTTTGCTTGGCTTGGAGGTTGGACAGCCCAGCCAACCAATCACCATTATTTTGTATATATTTATTTTGGCTCCACCTCAAGAGGGCGCCGGTTATACTCCTGCCTCACTTACTCTGAAATTCTGGTCTGGTTTGGTTGGTGGACTCTTTCTGAAGACTGCTCTCGGAAGGTGTTTTGGTCCAGTCTGTGATTACCTGCCTGACCTTGGTCTATGTCTAAAGCCAAGTATTGCATATTCACTGTAACATCTGTTTACCCTGTGTTAGATGATAATATATTTATTTTGTGTCATCTGTCTTTTGCCACTACTCTCATGCTCTACCTAAGGAGAGACAGAGGCGCCCCAAGTTCCTGACGTGGGGTAACCCTTATCAGGGCAAGTGTCCTGCTTTTGGGCATCATAAGGTTTAGGGTAAACTTCCTTGTTTATATTTGTAACTATTTGGGGTAATTCGCACTTATAAAAGTGTGTACATATATTTATGGCTGTGTGGGCCACGTAGGGTAATCCTTACACGCACGTAACAGGCACACTGAGCATATCTGGCTGCCCTACATCTAATACACCTCTACAGCCGCCCGAGGAGGGTTGTGATTGTTTTTAGTAATATAAAATATTTTAAAGAAAATGTATTATTTATATACTCATTTTTAGCATCTCCGGTCGGTGGAGCAATTGTAGGAAAAGTGATACAATCTGTTCACTGGAATTGTGATCAGATTTGCAGAGGCTTAGTTCATGTATCTCAGCCCGGTTATGGATGACGGGTGTTTTTGATTAGATATTTTCAAAGAAATTAACTTTCTTATGAAAGCAATGGGGCATTCTCTACGTCTAGAGGAAAGCAGGTTTCATCGCCAACATAGAAGAGGGTTCTTTACTGTAAGAGCAGTTAGATTGTAGAACTCTCTGCCTGAGGACGTGGTGATGGCAAAATCCATAGAGGAGTATAAGAGGGACTAGATGTCTTTCTAGAGCGCTATGATACTACTGGATATAGACATTAGGTGACCAGCGGGTTGTTGATCCGGGTCTTGGAGTTAGGTAGGAATTCAAACGTTGATCCAGGAAAAATTCTGGCTGCCATTATGGAGTCGGGAAGGAATTTTTTCCTCCAAATGGGCTAATTGGCTTCTGCCTCATTGTTTTTTTTTTTTGCTTTGTGGATCAGCAAAGGGGGGTGAAAACAGGCTGAGCTGGAAGGATATTGCCCTCCTTCAGCCTAACCTACTATGTTACATGTCAAAGCGTAACAGAAACGGAATAGTCTGAGGAAAACGTATAAATCCACACGCTTTACGTGTCATACACTGAATAGGACTGAGCTTAGGGTATCAACTGCGGGATGTGAATAGGACATCTTAAAGGTGTTGTCCGGCCAGTTAGAGTATTTTAAAAATGCTTAAAATACTTTGTGTATTTTGCACAACAGATTATGTCACGGATAATGTACCAAAATCTGCGCCAAAATCTGTGCCAAATCCATGTCCCAGTCATTTGAATAGGAATCTATATTTTCCACTGCGGATTTTAGTCTCTGGCCATGCTGGTCCCTGCTGACACAGAGATGTGACTGCTGCAGCCAATCACTGGCCATGCTGGTCCCTGCTGACACAGACATGTGACTGCTGCAGCCAATCACTGGCCATGCTGGTCCCTGCTGACACAGACCTGTGACTGCTGCAGCCAATCACTGGCCATGCTGGTCCCTGCTGACACAGACCTATGACTGCTACAGCCAATCATCGAAAACAGCAGTGACCTGCTACAGTCATTGATTGGTTGCTGAAGTCACATGTCCATATCAACAAGGACCAGCATGGCCGGAGATTGGCTGCAGCAGTCACATGTCTCTGTCAGCAGGGACCAGTGAGTACAGTAACCATGCGGTTACCCTGTCTATTGTATGTCAGCATTATTTAGACATTTTCTGACCCTGTTGTTGGGTTCCTGCATGTCTGCTGCTGCTATGTGGTCACTGTGAGTTAGTATTATTTGACGACTGTGTGGTGGCATTTATCTGGGCATTCTATAGCACCCCTACTGGGACTGGGCAGTGCTATGGCGGTGTTATCTGGGCACTATGATTTTATCGCAGGGGTATGGACACATTATTAGACTCCCAGCGCCAACAGGAGGTGCGTAGAGCGCCATCCAACACAGTGCTGACCCTGGCAGGCTGTTACTGTCCACACGGCCGTGTAAACATTGTTTTACTTGAATCATTGTCATTGGCTGTGATTGGCTGAAGGCACGTGTGTTTTCTGGAGGCGAGGATTTCAAGCCCTGCGTCCAGAAAGCAATGCTCTGCCGAGGCCCAGGAGGGAGCGACAGCCTGCAGCAGCGCCGCAGAACGCCGGGGGAAGTGAGTAATGATTTTTATTCTTTGCTCCACTGTATTCCCGGCGTATAAGGTGACAGTTGGGGGGTCGTCTTATACGCCCCGTCGCCTTATACGCCGGTATATATTTTTATTGTAACACATTTCTGGATGAATTGCAGGGAAGGGCTTATATATTTAACCCCTTCCCGACAATTCATCCCGCGATCGCCGGCAGCCCATTGCTTTCAGTGGAGCCGGCTGTATTGCCGGCTCCATTGAATTCAATGGGCTAACATCGTTCTTCTCTGCCACAGCTGTTACTGCTGTGGCAGAGGAGAACGATCTTTATGCTGACAGTGCGGGGGGGGGGGGGGGCTACTCTTGCCGCTATTGTGGCTTAATAGTGGGACCTGTGAACTTGAGATGCAGCCCAACATGTAGCCCCTCGCCTCCCCTATCCGTTTCGGTGTCGTTCCCATCACTTTCTTGAATTGCCCAGATTTTCACACATGAAAACCTTAGCGAGCATCGGCGATATACAAAAATGCTCGGGTCGCCCATTGACTTCAATGGGGTTCGTTACTCGAAACGAACCCTCGAGCATCGCGAAAATTTCGTCCCGAGTAACGAGCACCCGAGCATTTTGGTGCTCGCTCATCTCTATTAATTAGGTGTAATGTGCACAAAAAGTGAAAAATAAATATATATATTTTTTTCAATTCATGGTTATTTATTTTTATATTATATTTAGACTAAAATAAAGTGCAGGAAAAGATCAGCCGCGTTGTTTTGTACATTCTGATATATAATTGGTATAGTCTCGGATTTCAGGACGGATATGGCGGCGGTTTATGTCGCCGTGGGTCTTGGGTTGTTTTGTATTTTAATTCATATTTTAATTTTAGTCTGTAATTTTTGCTAAACGTATTTTTGTAACCTTTTTGTCCCCCATGATGTCATAGAAGACCCCCAGAGGACATGCACAATGCCATTTTTTAAAATTCACACTTTTCCACTGTAACTGCAGCATCCAAAGGAGTCCCAGTGACAGGGAAAACCATCCCCTAGTGTGACAGTAGTCACTGGTAGAGCTGGTCTGGGGTCTGCTAAGACCCTGCAGCTCTGACATACTGGGGGTCGCTGCCCATCACTAAATCACCGGGTACCGTGTAGGAAACGGCATTGCTGCTTCCTGTATTCTCTGCATGTGCCCTGTGGAAGAGAAGGCAGAAATGTTCAATCAAACGCTTCTGTCTCCTCCTTTGGGTCCTCAGCTGTCTTCAACAGCCAAGAATCCACCTGGTCCCACTGCACTGCAGGAGCTTTAATCTTGCACCGTATTTTTAATATGGCGTGAGATTAAAGCCCAGGACCAAGTGCTGTATATTGACAACACTTGGTCCTTAATAGGTAAAGGGCAAAATGAATTAAAAAAAATATATCTTTATGCAAATTTGGAGCCAAAATTGGGTAAATTGTATTTATTGCCAGAGCACAAAAGCTAAAAATGTGACTACAAAAAGGCTTGTCTTTTTGAATTGTGTCTTCCCCGTCAGTAAAAATGCAAATTGGGAGTCTAAGCGGGAATGAAGTTTCGCTGTATACCGCCCAGCGGTTACATGTAGGATCCGCTGCCAAGTTATTGTTCAACGTATGGCACCAGAAGTATTTTGCAATTCATCTTAATTGTCAGCCTCACGTCAGGTTCTGTGATAAGACTCCCTGCGCTGAGTAAGTGACAACAGGGGAAGGAGCCTTGTGTTCTAGAAGGGTTATGTGTTGTGACCTGTCATAGGTTGATACGGACAGTCTGCGGGGGGATTTCACTTGTCACGGTGTCCCCAGGCGCTGGAATAGAATGACTGTCTGTCCTGTATTCGCCGGTTCGAATCCTGACATGTGCAGCACTGATGAACTCAGCATTAAGGTTGAATAGGAGCTTTTTGGCAGCTGAGACACAAGGGCTAAGCTGCAGGTCAGCGATAACAGTAGCACAGATCTCCTCGTGTACACACTTAGTAACATTCTTTTTTTTCTTCCCCTCCTCCTAATAGTGCAGGAAGCGGCTCCTGTTAAATATGTTCACTCCTGAGTCTTTCCTTTCTTCGAAAAATGGAGCTTGACAGATTGGACGTCTCGGCCGCCTCGAGTTTTTCACCACCTCAGGTTTTTACCTCAAAATACCACTCAGGAAACACAATTTCGCAGTCCTGAGGAAGCGATAAGGTGATACTTGCTTTTCAAAGGAAAAATAAAAAGGATATTCTCTGAGTAGCGTGGGACGTCGCAGGGCTTTACTTTCAGGACGTCCCATTGTTCTGCATTCTGAGAAAGTTACAGTTTAGTCAAGAAAACTCTTGTTAGCAATTTAGGGCATTTTTTGCAATGTTTTTTTTGGCCTTGATTATTTTAGAAGAATTCCATTTTTTTAATAATTAGTATTTTTTCATATGCAGTTTTTTTTTAAATTCTCTCATCCATAAATTCCTTTTAAGGGTTGTACATACTTTTACCAGGAAGTGTTACTAGAAAAAAAAGCCACATGCAAACTTTGTCTCTCTGGGAGAGCTTCAGTCCTTCTTATGGTTGTGTTCATGACATTCTGTGGCATTCCTAATAGTTGCACTTTTTTATAGCCCCTCCCCCGTTCCCCACATCCTCTCTATTAGACAGGCGCTGTCATTGAAGTTTAGTGTAGTTATTCGTGTTCCAATACTGGCTGTCATTCTTCGGGACGCTCTAGTGTCAATGTGTCATTCTTATGTTGTTCTAAGGTCCAATATGTCTTTATTTTGGGCTCCCCCCAGTGTAATTGTTGTAGGACCCCAAGAGTGCCACTCTTCTGGAACCCCAATGTTAGTGTGCCATTTTATGCAGAACCCTAAGTGCCAAAGTAACTTTGTGGCAGACTCTCAAGATTCACAGTATGCCATTGTTGTATGCCTACAAATGTTAGTGTTCCATTGTTGTAAGACCTCTAGTGCCAGTGTGCCATCGTTGTAGAACCCAAGTGCCAGTGTGCCATTGTTGTAGAACCCAAGGGCCAGAGTGCCATTGTTGTAAGACCTCTAGTGCCAGAGTGCCATTGTTGTAAGACCTCTAGTGCCAGAGTGCCATTGTTGTAGAACCTCTATTGCTAGTGAGCCATTGTTGTACGACATCAAATGTTAGATGTTGCATTGTTGGAGAACCTCATATGCCATTGCGTCATTGTTGTAGGACCCAAAATGTTAGTGTAGTATCGTTGTAGGGCCCCAAGTCCTAGAATATGATTGTTGTAAGACATGTAGTCTCAGTGTACCAGAATTACAGGACATCAAATGCTAGTGTAGCATTGTTGTAGGACCTCACGTGCCATCATTGTAGGACCTCAAGTGCCAGTGTGCCATTGTTGCAGGACCTCAATTGTCAGTGTCTGTGTCATCCCTGTAGAACCCCCAAGTGCCAGTGAGCCATTGTTGTAGGACCCCAAACGCCAGTCTGCCAATGTTGTAGGCCCCTAAATGTTAGTGTAGTGTTGTTGCAGGAGCCCAAAAGCTAGAATGCCATTGTTGTAGGACCTCAATTGTCAGTGTGTCTGTGTCATCCCTGTATAAATCCCCAAGTGCCAGTGAGCCATTGTTGTAGGACCCCAAATGCCAGTCTGCCAATGTTGTAGGACTCCAAATGTTAGTGTAGTATTGTTGCAGGAGCCCAAAAGCTAGAATGTCATTGTTGTAGGACCTACAATCTCAGTGTACTATTGTTGCAAGACTTCAAATCCTAGTGTAGCATTGCTGTAGGACATCATGCACCATTGTGTCATTGTTGTAGGATCTCCATTGTCAAGATTACTTTACATGGGACAACTGTTAGCTGTTTAAGCTTGATAGCAGACCCAATAATTATAATCACTCACTGAATGGAGGCGGAGCAGAACAGAGAGCTTTTCCAGCCACCCACCTCCATTGTTTTTGTACCCGCTAGTGCCTATTGTTATCCTTGGTTCCGCAAGTAGTGTTGAGCGAATGGAATGAATAGTACCCTATTTTGGGTGGAGCTTTGCTTAAAGTTTGGTTCAGCATGAACACAAACTGAGCTCTTAGCAAAGTTCTACTAGAGACAGGGTTCTCCTGGTTCGGTTCACTCAGCACTAGTCCTGATCACTGGTGTAAGACACTGTATAAGAGCCAGGGCTTTTATAGCTTTTAGACAGTTGTTATACATCAGTTTTTTGGTGAACTTCCCAATTGCTTTGAACTAATTCAGACCGAATAGAACGTATTTGCAAAAGTTCAGCCAACCAGCTGAACCAAACTTTTCAAAAGCTCACTCATCACTAACCACAGGTGTAAGTGTCACATTGTTTTGGGATCTCAACAAACCAGTCTCCTTGGACCCCAATTATCAACAGGTGCTTTTTCCTGAACCATAATGGACAGTAATAAACTTTTCTAGACCTCCAAATTATTTCATTTTGCTGGTTCTCCATGTGTCAATATTTAACTATTTTAGGACCCCAAACGTCAATATGTCATTGTTCTGGGACCCCTAAGTTCAATGGGTTACTCTTGACAAACCTTCAAGTGTTCACAGACCATTATTTCTGGATCTCAAGTGTTTAAAGGTTATTGTTCTGGGACCCCAAGTGTGTATAGTCCATTGTTCTTGGACCCCAAGTGTTTCTGGGTCATTGTTCTTGGGCCCCAAGTATTTATAGGTCATTGTTCTGGGACCCCAAGTGTGTATAGTCCATTAGTCTTAGACCCCAAATGTTTACAGTCCATTGTTCTTGGACCCCGAGTGTCTCTGGGTCATTGTTCTTGGGCCCCAAGTATTTATAGGTCATTGTTCTGGGACCCCAACTGTGTAAGTCCATTATTCGTAGACCCCAAACGTTTACAGCCTATTGTTCTTGGACCCCAAATGTTTACAGGGCAAGGTTCTTTGACCCCAAGTGTGTATTGTCCATTGTTCTTGGACCCCAAGTGTTTCTGGGTCATTGTTCTTGGGCCCCAAATATTTATAGGTCATTGTTCTGGGACCCCAACTGTGTACAGTCCATTATTCGTAGACCCCAAATGTTTACAATCCATTGTTCTTAGACCCCAAATGTTTACAGGTCAAGGTTCTTGGACCCCAAGTGTGTAAAGTCCATTGTTCTTGGACCTCAAGTATTTCTGGGTCATTGTTCTTGGGCCCCAAGTGTGTATAGTCCATTAGTCTTAGACCCCAAATGTTTACAGTCCATTGTTCTTGGACCCCGAGTGTCTCTGGGTCATTGTTCTTGGGCCCCAAGTATTTATAGGTCATTGTTCTGGGACCCCAACTGTGTAAGTCCATTATTCGTAGACCCCAAACATTTACAGCCTATTGTTCTTGGACCCCAAATGTTTACAGGGCAAGGTTCTTTGACCCCAAGTGTGTATTGTCCATTGTTCTTGGACCCCAAGTGTTTCTGGGTCATTGTTCTTGGGCCCCAAATATTTATAGGTCATTGTTCTGGGACCCCAACTGTGTACAGTCCATTATTCGTAGACCCCAAATGTTTACAATCCATTGTTCTTAGACCCCAAATGTTTACAGGTCAAAGTTCTAGGACCCCAAGTGTGTAAAGTCCATTGTTCTTGGACCTCAAGTGTTTCTGGGTCATTGTTCTTGGGCCCCAAGCATTTATAGGTCATTGTTCTGGGACCCCAACTGTGTGCAGTCCATTATTCGTAGACCCCAAATGTTTACAGTCCATTGTTCTTAGACCCCAAATGTTTACAGGGCAAGGTTCTTGGACCCCAAGTGTGTAAAGTCCATTGTTCTTGGACCCCAAATGTCAGCTGTTCATTCTTCTAGGACCTCGCCTTGCTGTTCTAGATCTTTAAGTGTCAATATGTAATTTTTGTGACCCTCCCCAATTGTCTGTATATCGTTGTTTGTATTCTAATAACCTTCTGCCGGTCTTCCATCTCCCAATGTTCACACGCGGCTTTCTTCAAGATAAAAAGCAAAGCTCAAAGAGAAGGAAGACATATTTAGCCTTGTACCAATTACCCACTCCATTTAACTTCCCGTACGTTATCGCATCCCTGTCTTATAATAGTTTCTCGAGACAAGAAATTTGGTAATTACAACCAGATGCTTCGCCCCTTTGAGTTGTGTGCAGTACCTGAAGGAAGTCTGGGATGGCAAAACATACAATTTCCTGCACAGACAGTTGTTGGGTCAGGATTTTTTCTTTTATGTATTAATTAACTCTCAAGGCGTCGGAGGTCATTTACCATCTACTGAGGTCCGCGCTTCTCTTTAGTGGGATAACATGATGGATTTTATGGGTTTTGACCTGACAAATCTCTACAATATTTCATATCTGGATCCACCCCAGTTCTATCCATTACATGCATAGGGGCTTATTTACTTAGACCGGCATCTCACCCACCAGTCTAGGTCATCCCTGCGCCTGGCTATGAGTGAGTAATGTATGCAGGGGTGTCCGTGCGCCGGATGCAAACCCACGCTAGCTCAGAGATGGACTAGGTTTTTGCTATAGTGTACGCTGGTTTCTGGTGCGCAGCCATACCCCTCACAGTTTTTGAAAAGTTGACCAAAAAGTCAGAATTTTAATTTCGCTCCAAATTGCGTCTTTTAGACGCCAGAATTCTAGAGCCCAGGCAATAATACGTAGGCTCCAACCAATGTGACCCCTGGAGACCACCACAATAAAGTGCTAGGAAAGTGCCGCGTTATATAAGGCCCTGTGCTGCTGCCATTACAATATCACACAATGCTGAGCTGAAGTTTTGTTACAGTGTATCAGTCTAGAAAATCTTCTACGAGCTAAGCACATCAACACTAATCTTCTCGCTCTCCTAAACGTCAAGCTAAAATCCACATTGGAAACTGCGCCATTTTTACATTGTATTGGATGCTGTGGAAATCCGCGCCATAGTTCACGCACCACAGAATTTTCTGCACCCATATTTTGAAATCTGCATTGTGGAAACAGAATGCGTTTTTGCGTGCGACGCAGTGCGGCGTATTTGTGCTATTAACGAGTGTTTTTTTGCGTGCATATCAGTGTATTTTACTGTACATTTTGCGCACAATGGGCATGTTCATTTGTGCGCGGCAGACGACCGTGCCCGGATTATAATGACTATTGCATTCCAGGTGTGTTCTTTTTCTCGTGTTAATTGCACAGCGCACCGCGCATCCACCATAGACTTCTATGGGGACCTTTGGTGCACAAATGTAGCGCATGACATATTCTTCCACGTGCTTGGAATGTGCGCACAAAAAAAGGTAATAGGAACAAATGGGTTATAATCTCTGCCTATTGCACACGCAAATTCACCCGTGTGAGTCCGCCCTCAAAGGGACTGGCCACGTACAGCCACACCCAGTAAAACTGGGCCCCACCCACTTTTGAAAGGGAGCACGGTGCATCGTACATGGCAGAAAAGTCACAATTTTGGTACATGCCCTAAAATTGCAGCTTTTTCAGAATTCTGGTGCCGGTGCCATGTATCATAGGCCCCCTAGTTCCTGAAAATGATGGGAGTCTAAATACAAAGATTTATTTTATTTATGATTTAGAATTGCTGGCAGAATTCGGCATGAAGGATATTCTGTAGCGTCTGTGGTCCTGTAGGGAACGGCCTTTAGTCACTTAGGAATTGACACTTGTCAGGGGAACCTTTACGTTTTTTTTGGATGGAAGGTGACATCAGCTGAGAAAAAACAGGTAACAGAAGTGAAATGACACGAAAAGATCACAAATGGTAACAATCACAGCCATCAGGTTCCAAAAACTTTCAAAAACTTCCCAGAATCTTGCTCAGGAGGGTGGTGGAGACCCCTAGATGTAGAAGGCATCTGCCCTTTTGCCGTTCGTGTTATTCAGAAAGGCTAATAATGCCCTAAATTCACAAAAAGACACACAAAAATAAATTAAAAACTATGAATTAAAAAGGCAACATAGGAAGAAGTTGTGCTCATGGCCCTTTAATCTGCCAACCACATTGTGTCGGGGTCTTCTGTCCCGTGTGTTAATCTGCGTCCTGATATCACAGGTTACAGAAGTGCGCCCCTGCTTCCTCCCTGCCGCTACCTTTGTATCTGCCCCGCTCAGGACTCGGCTGATGAGAACTTCCTGTTTTTTCGCAGTCACACTCGCAGTGATAAATATGACCGGGTGTCTCCTTAGAGGGAAAAGAAAACAGCTGCTGAACACGAGGAAGAAAATGTTGAAACTTCACCAAAAATCCCCTTTTGTTACCGAGACTTCAGGATAAAAAAATGTAACAATGCAAACTGTGGCAAAAAAGACAAAAAGTACTATTTTTAACTCCAAAAATGACATCCTGGCCCCGCAGGTCGGAGCACATCTGTGGAGGCGGCCATGTTTGGGGATAAGCTCCCGGCCTGAAGGGGATTCATCATAACGGAATTGAATGTAATAAATTGTACCACAAAATATTTATGAAGCCGGATTGTTCAGAAATGGCTTATTTAAAGGTGTTTTGGGGACTTAGAGGGGATTTACCACCAAACATATTTATCCTCTATCCACCGCTTATGTCTGATCACTGAAGGTCCTGAGGACGGCGCCCCTGGACCCCCATGTGAACGGACGCACTTTTCATCCTACACAGCAAACACTATAAAATAAAAGCAAAAGAAAAGCCCAATTCTTTTTTGGTTAGTTTCACGAAACACAATAGAAATGATCAAAAACGTCATACTTACCCCAAAATGGTATCAATAAAAAACTACAGCTCATATATTTCTTTAGGTTTTCCCACTTTTGCACAATGAAAACCTTTCTTGGAAATTTTTTGTTTTGCATCGCTGCATTTAGAGCACTGTAAAATACAACCCCCCCCCCCCCCCACAGCTCCAGGCACCGGCCCCCCTACAGCTCCAGGCACCAGCCCTCACACAGCTCCAGGCACCGGCCCCTCCACAGCTTTGGGCACCGGCCCTCACACAGCTCCTGGCACAGGCCCCCCCACAGCTCCAGGCACCGGCCCTCCCACAGCTCCGGGCACCGCCCCCCCACAGCTCTAGGCACCCCCCCCACAGCTCCAGGCACCGCCCCCCACAGCTCCAGGCACCGCCCCCCAGCTCCAGGCACCGCCCCCCTCCCACAGCTCCAGGCACTGCCCCCCTAACAGCTCCAGACACTGTCCCTCCCACAGCTCCAGGCACCGCCCCCCCACAGCTCTAGGCACCCCCCCACAGCTCCAGGCACCGCCCCCCTCACAGCTCCAGGCACTGCCCCCCAGCTCCGGGCACCGCCCCCCTCCCACAGCTCCAGGCACCGCCCCCCTAACAGCTCCAGGCACTGTCCCTCCCACAGCTCCTGGCACCGCGCCCCCCCCCAGCTCCAGGCACTGTCCCTCCCACAGCTGCTGGCACCGCGGCCCCCCCCAGCTCCAGGCACTGCCCCCCCCCACAGCTCCAGGCACCATCCCCTCCCAGCTCCAGGCACCCACGCCCCCTCCCACAGCTCCTGGCACCGCGCCCCCCCCCCCAGCTCCAGGCACCGGCCCCCGCCACAGCTCCAGGCACTGTCCCTCCCACAGCTGCTGGCACCGCGGCCCCCCCCAGCTCCAGGCACTGCCCCCCCCCCACAGCTCCAGGCACCATCCCCTCCCAGCTCCAGGCACCCACGCCCCCTCCCACAGCTCCAGGCACCGCCCCCCCCACAGCTCCAGGCACCATCCCTCAACAGCTCCAGGCACCGCCCCCCCCACAGCTCCAGGCACCGCCCCCCCCCTCCACAGCTCCAGGCACCGGCCCCTCCACAGCTCCTTCTATGGAAAAACAAAAAGTTTTGGGTCTCTGAATGCAGTGATGCAAGACAAAAAATTCCCCAAAAAGGTTTTTATTGTGCAAAAGTGGGAAAAACTAAAGAAGTTTACGATTTCTTATTGTCATATTCGTACCGACCTGCAGAAAAAAGGTTATGTCGTGTATTCCACATAATGACCACCGTTACAGAAAAAAGCAGAATTGGTGTTTTCTTTCACTGCCCCCCCCCTCAACCACCCCCTCAAAAAATAAAGGTCATACAAAAACTACCTCTAAGCTCCCGCCCCCTTTTCCCATCCCGCCCCTTCCCATTGCAAACAGCCGGAGGGGAGGAGAAAGGCAGAGAGCCGGCGAAGGGGAGGGAAGGGGAAAGTCAGCTCAGATGGTAGCGCATATTGGCCGGCCGTGAATAAGCATAAATCTGGTATCGCTGTAATCGTACCGACCCACAAAATTAAGTTATCAGGTCATTTGTACATGTGTACATAGTAGAAACAAGACCCCCAAAGATGGCGGAATGTAGTTTTTTCCTATATTATGCGGTACATTATATAGCACCATTGAAGAATACAACTCTCCAAATGTGTGCCGCTCCCTTTCACGTATACATGCGGTTCGGCATGACCGTTTACAAGGTCCTAGTTGGGCTCCCACAAGGGTTCCCTGCAGACGACTGTGCCACTCTAAAACGCAAAGACAGATAACAAGCACCCAAAAATGGACGGACTGTGGCGAGGCGTTGTGCACAGATCTACTTCTAAGCATGAATTTCCCTTTAATTCCTAACATTTCATCAGCCGTGCCGACCGCAGATTAACTGCTGTGTGTTGTTTCCATTATTGCGTAACGCGCAGTGAAGGTGGCTGAGGACGCTCCGGAGGTGTATTGCATAAATGGCCTCTGATTTGAGGAACCAAAGTTTCTGATTTGATCATGGTGAATAAGTCATTTTTACAGTAACTTCATCTACGTGGCAAAAAAAAAAACATTGATGAGAAGAAAGACTCATCCACTTACGGTCACCCACCGGAGAGGCGAAGAGTGGGAATGTAGGAGTATATGTCCCAATGCACATCAGGAAGAGCGATAACACTGGACAGTGTCTGTCATATAGGGAATGGACACAGTCAGGCTTGGACTGGCTCACAGGGGAATCTCCTGTTGGGCCCGGAGCCTGGCACCAGGCTGCCGAGCTTGATGCTTGTTCGAGTATTAGCGTACTCGATGGTGCTCAGTACTCGAATGAGCATCACGCCGCATTCGACCCCGCCCCAGTTTTTGGCTCCTCCCCGATGGGATGTGCCTGTTTGGGCCCCTCCTCGTCGCGACGCATCAATGGCAAATTATTTGGCTGGCAGGCAGGGGGGAGGAAGAGAGAGAGAGAGAGGGAGAGAGAACACAAACCAAGAAGAAAAAAAAAATCTCGGGACCCGGCATCCCACATACAAAAATGCTCGAGTCTCCCATTGCAGTCAATGGGGTTCGTTACTCGGGTATAGCTCTCGAATTTTACGAAAAGCTCGACTCGAATAACGCGGACCCGAGCATTTGGGTGCTCGCTCATCTCTAATTTACATGTTTATTTTTTTTACTATTTTCTTTTTACATTTTTGTTGTCCCTTTAGGGGACTTGAACCTGCGATCCTATGATTGCTGTGATAATACATTGCAGTACTTCTATTCTGGAATGTATTACCACTATTAATAACATTCCTAAACCATGTTAAATCCAGATGGCATTGTCTGGTTTACGGTTGCCAAGCCACCCATTGGCCCTCTGCAATTACATAGCAGAGAGACGATAATGTCACAGACGGAGCGCCTTCTTAATGTGAACCCTTTACATGCCGCGATCAACATCGATTATGGCATCTAAATGGTTACCAGCGAGGATCGGTATTCTCATCTATCCCTGTAAACAAACAATCATTCAACCAAAAAGATGGAATTTCAGTGCTGCAGTCTGGAGCGTAAGTTGGGCCGTCCCTCAGCACGTTCTGATAGAATTGTCGCTGCTTGTCTCTTCGTTTGAACCTGTTCAAAGTATCAGACTCTGTTGTTGGCAGTTAATAAAAGTTTTGCAGTACTATGTAGAGTAGCAAGGAGTGTTTACCAGCATCCCACCTGGCCCAGCGCCGAGAGTCCTTCTAAAGCCATGCCAGCTTGGAGAGTACGATGATATGGTTACACTGTATTTACAGTTCTGAAAATTGAACTGAGCGTCGCAGATAGGCAAAGACAACCTGGCTGTGATAACCGACCCCGAGAGAGCGTAACCAGCTGAAGGTGTTGGACCCTTATAGGCCTTCCTGACGTAAATATAGTTCAACTGCTTCATTGACATTAGAAAAAGTCAGCTGAACCACCAATTTTGGTGGGGTTGGTTGACTCTAATGTCTGTGGAGTTGTCCCAATTCACCATGATGGAGGACCTTAGGCATGTTGGATTTCAACATGTCCGATCTATTGTTTGCACAGAAGCTATGCCACTGCCAGAGGTGTCTGTCAGAGTCTCATTCCCCTCTTTACAATAAAATGTGTGCTTGGCCAAGTGTTCACATGTATGGGGAAGTCAAGAAGAATAGCTGCAGCCAAATGAGATTTTGGTTGACACTATGGGCACCTTAACAGCCAAAGCCAAGGTAGTGAGGAGTAGGAGCAAGTGGAGCAGGAGTGGGAAGAGGAGGAAGGGCAGGAGGAGGAGCAGGAAGAGGGATATGGCTGACTTCCTGCAAGGAGATTAAAGGAGGAAGAGCTTGGAGATTTTTTTCCCAATTTTTTGTGTATTTTTTCTATGTTTACCGCTCTATTGGAAAAATCAACTTCTGCTCAGAGTTTAGAAGCCCTCCCTCCCCACCACCACCCAGCCATACTTACCCAAACTTTGCCGAACTCAGGGTCCTATATTGTCTTGTAGAAGACATTTTCTGGAGCATGATCCATCACTTTGTTCCTGAAGGGTAGTTGGCATAGTCCGCTCAGGAACCTGCACAGGAAGATATGTGCAGTCATTTCCTGTACAGTTCCTTGGTAGCCTATGATCCTTCACACCATTCCTTACAGAAGAGGCCTCCTTGGAGACACAAGGGTAACTTGGCCTTTACACCCACTAGGCATGTATAACCTGGGGCAGGTGTAACCAGAGTTCAGTATTCTCTAAGTACTGTGCCTTTGTACCAATGTACACCATATAGAACAATGTTTCTTTAAGACAGCTTGGTGAGGTTGTGGTCAGGTAAGTGTGAGTTGATGCTGGCGGCACTTGCAGGACGATATGTGTTATCCCGTGTATAAACAGTGGGGTCGATACCCCAGAAGTCGTCTTGCAGTAGGCTAACCAGCTTGGATCTCTAAAGAGTGCTGTTTTGGGAGGAGGTGAGGAAATTGGGCTGCAAAGTGCTAGGTCAGAGAAGCCGGCTCCAGGACAAAGTGTGCCTCCATTTAGAGCTCCGCTTGGAAATGTTTCGAGGTCAGGCAAGTGACCGCTTGACTGGTGTATCCTGTCCGGAGGAACACCCAGCTGCACCGCCCCGCTGTGGCCTTCATACACTGCTTTGGTTTGGTTGCAGTAAATCTGAACGGACCTGCATATGGCAATGTATTCGATTGCCTGCAAATTACCGCTATCACACGCCTGTACAGCGCACGCTACATGTAGTCCATGAAATGAGTCATGTGTAGAAAGCATATGTCAAGAGGCCAGATCATGTATGTAGATTCGTTTTGCAGCTGTATGCTGCGCGGTTTATGTATGGGTACGGGTACAGGTTGGGGGGCCCCACTGAACTTTTGCACCCGGCCCCTGAGGCTTTAGTTACGCCCCTGCTGAGCGGTATAAAGACCTCTGTTTCCCACCAACTGATGAGGATTTTGTATGGGGGTCCCGGAGTTTAAGCTATAACTTTGTACTATTGATAGTAAGGCGGATGCCCGCAGATCTGTTCTCCTCTGCAGACCATCGCACATGGAGCATTATTCTAGCTTGCACAAAGGGTTAAGGCTCTATTATTCCTACGTGGTGTCTCTCGCCACCGAGTTAAATGACACTTCCTGCAGATTTTCTGTGAGGATTATTTATATTAACTTGACTTCTGGTTCAGTAATGTTTCCTTTTGTGTGGTTCACCTCCACTATCTACAAGCAAAACATGCTATTTGATATGACTTAGTTATGACTAAACAAAATGTCCAAGGCTCTGTACTCCGAGAAGTTCAAAGATACCGGGTGCTGAGAACTCGATTTTTTTTTACCTTAACTCTGTTTTTGTTCTCAGTTGACTTGCAAAATGCTTGCAAACCGTTTATAGGAAGCCGTCCGAAGCGGCCGAGAGGCTCTATAATGTCTGCGCTCAGCGAGACATCTGCCAGCTGGACGCCACTTTATTAGAGACCCCATCTAGCCTCCAGAACCGCAGTTCCTCTAGGTGTCCATCCACAAGTATCGGAGGAGCCAGGGGCCCCAAAAACCTTCCCCGCACCATTACTGCACACCCACCGGGCTGACCGGGAAGGCATCATTAATTCATGCTGTTTGCGCCAAATTCTGACCTCCATCAGCACGGGGCAACAGAAATCTGCATCCATCTGACCAGGAGATGTTTTCCCGCTGCTCAGTGATACAAGTTTTGCGCTCTTTTGCCCGCTGGAGTCTTGCTTTTCTGCTCCTCTTAGTCACAATGGCGCTGGAACTTATAGCCCATCTGTGCTAAAGAACGGCGAGTTCTGCATTCAGACACGTTAGACAATTAGCGTTGTGTTCAGCTGCTCCGACCCCTTTCAGCGATGAGTTGTTTCCGTCCACAGGATCCCCTTTCGCTGGATGTTTTCCTCGATCGCGCCATTCTCGGTATACTCTCCACACCGTTACACGATAAAACCCCACCGCGGTTGGCGGTGAGCCCACGGCTAGTCTAGAACCGGCCTCGTTGGAAGTCGCTCCGATCGCTGGATTTTCCCATCTAATGTGGATTCACACTGAAACTGATCCACGGAAAACTTGTCACGTGATTTTATGCCGCACTCCGGGGTCACGGGGAGAATTACAGTACAGAGAAGAGCCAATCAGGGCTCTAATAAAGAGGCTATCAATGTATAGCTCTTAAAGTCGCTGGTTCTCCTTGCAGAGATCCAGCTGTATGGAGTCTTACAGGCAATGCTCCCTGGGAAAAGTATACAAATGAGATCTCCTTAGTACATTGCCTTAGGTTAGACGGGACCCCCATCACAAAAAAACCTATATATTTTGCACTGATAGGCAGTCTAATTGTAGCAGCAAAATTGCAGTTTATCCACACCAGAACAGCTCAGGGAATAAATACTGCACCAGAACCAAGCTCATAACATAAATACAGTAGCAGAACTAAGCGATTGTGTGCCGATGGGCTGTCAATGCCATCCCTGAACATCAGTGGGGAGGACACAGAGCCAGGAGGAGGATAGTTCATTCTATATGGAGATCATCTTGTTGGGCAGTAACCCCCAGTGTAATATGCATCCACCTGGTGCCCCCACTACTTGCTGGTGGCTGGTGGCCTGTGCGGCTTCACGGATCGTACTTAGCTAAAGTCTTCCAAAATACTGTAAATCCCATTTACAACACATCTAACATATAATGATATTGAGGTTGGTGTTGTGAACCATTCAGAAATTCCAGTCTGTAAAAATCTTAGATGCGTCCATGAACGGAGGCTGGTGGACCTTGGGCGGGTTATGATGGCTGACCTTACTATCCTCTGAGGGTAATCACTCCATATCACTGTCTGACCTGCAGGCTCGTAGCACTTAGAATCTTTAGCATTTATTACGTTTTCCATTATGTCCGTAGAAAATATTGTCTCTCCATGATTTTGGATACATTGTCCATGAAAAGGAATCATTCCGGTTGGCGGCGGCGGTTGGGGTCTCTTCTCATTGGATTTGTTGGCCTTTCCCAGTAGACCTATTTTCATGATGCGTCTTCGGTGGGCTGCCGTGGTGGGCTCTGCTGGTCGCTCGGGCAGCTGCTGCAGGTGAGAAACACGCTCCGTAATTTAGATCCTCAAGAGTCTTTTTTGCCTGGAAATGAGCATTTTTTAAAAAAAACACACACATGGAACCGTCATCTGGAGCCGACATTTCTACCGCGGCTCCATCTGCCAGCACATCCGACAGCAGCATGCTGTTTACATCTAAACACAGATCTGAGTGCCGCCGCGCACTTTCCTGGTTTCTAGTGATTTGCATGAACTTCATTTTTCTTGACATGTTTCATGTTCTACTGATGTAGTTTCAGATGTCATACAGGTTACACTCATGATGGGCGTGTAAAGTGCTGTAGGACGTGTTGCCAGTGGTTTATACCCACAAGTGTTAGGGCATTCGGGGGTCCATGCGATTGGGTAGTGCCATTTGGTTGTCATGGCAGCCTGAGGCCTACTGAAGGCCCCCAGGGTTGCCATGAATAAATGCCTGTCAGCATGCCATATAATGCGGAATAATACTACAAGCGATCAAATGATCACAAGTTCAAGTCCCCTGTGGGGGTAATGTAAAGGTAAGTAAAAGCAATTTTTGGTATCACTGCATCTGCAAAAGTCCAGGTTATTAAATTATCACATTATTAAAGGGGTTTTCCAAGGAAATGCTATTGAAGGCCTATCAGCAGGATAGGTCATCAATAGTTGATTGGCTGGGGTCCGTTGTTCGGGACCCCAAACATTTAGCTGAGTGGACGCATGTTGCCTGCGCGCCACTGCACAGAGGTCGGCACGCAGGCTTCTGCTCTGATGAGAAACTGTAGATATGGAGGAGGGCTTCAACCATTAAAAATAATAACTTTATTGATTAAAAACGCACACATCTAACAGGTAAGCGCTGAACGCGTTTCGCCCAGACAGTGGCCTTTGTCATCAGCTGTTGACAAAGGCCACTGTCTGGCCGAAACTGATCAACTATTGATGACCCATCCTGATGATAGCAAAAGTAGGCTTGGAACAGCAGTACAACCAATAAACGGCGTACCGGGAGGTCGGAGCTATGCAACGCTCAGGATATGACTCCACAATCCACAGAAACTGGATAAATAGAAGAGTCCTGAGCAGCATAGAAAGTGCACAATGTAATGCATCAAGCCTGATGCCTCTTTATTTCCTCCATTATGGACCGTCCTAATGATAGGTCATCAATAGTATTTCCTTGGAGAACCTCTTTAATCCCACATAGGGAACACCATCAGAAAATATATATGCAGCGTTAGAATTGCTCTCTTCTGGTCACTCTTCCAAGTAAAACTTAAATAAAAAACAAGCCCTCCCACACCCCCATCGCCAAATAATAAAAAAGTTATGGGGGTCAAAAGATGGAAATAAATGCTACTTGTGATCCTTCTCAGGCGTCCAGTTACTTTGTTACCACAGTGTGAGGCTCCTTAACTAGCGGCTGAAGGTGATGTGTGACGGGAGGCTGTGAGTAGACCCATCGTCTGTGTCTGAAATGCGTTGGTCTCATTACTTATAATGTTATAAAGAACATACCTTAAACTGCTTTGTTAAATATCATAGCAAGCGGTAGGAGTGGAGTATATCTATAGGGTCTGTTGTCTTTCTTCTTGTCCCACCACAAAGTGGTCACATGGATGGGTGGCTCAGTAGCATATTGACAATATAGACATATTGCTGCCGTTCAGCCAGGCACATGCTCTTATGTGATGGCATATTATTGTAATCGGTTTTCCATCGGTGATGGATTGGGATTTGCAAGGAGTTCTGGCAGGTAAAGCTCCGCAGCCCAGCTGGCATCTCACTGGATGGCCATTGGTAGTGGGCACAATAACTCACACGAAGCTGGCATTCATATCATCACAAGTTCTATAGGATGCAAATAATATGGTAAAATTAGAGAAGTGTGGCATGAATCATGAGTTTTTTTTTACCTCAATGAAGTCACTACTTCCTGCCAAGATGACTTCTTCAGTGAGTCAAAGCATTCCTCCAATTTTGGGAAAAACATCTGTCCCATGACAGGAGAGGCAGGAGGTATCTTACTTGCAGTTGTTCCTCTCTGCCGCCCCTCCAATCTGATGGTATCAGGCCCTGATTTTGACCATTGCCTGTCTGCCTAATGCACAGTGTGAACTGCTCTCTGATTGGCCGGTGCTGATCACGTGAGCTGCTCTGGCCAATCAGAGAACAATCATAGTGCATTTGCCGTTTAACACTACCAGTACAATGTGGGGATTAGACAGCTTTAAGATTGCATGGGCCATCTTGGACAGCCAAAAACAGGACCAGTGGATCGAAGGGATGGAAGAAAAGAACGACTGCAGGTAATATACCAGCCGACCTCTCCAGTCTTGGTACAGAATTGTGTCCTTAAACCAGAGGGCTGCTTTAAGCCTTGTAGTTTCTTGAATTTCTTCTGGCTCTCCCCAAAAATAAGTATATTGGCTATTTGACTAAAGCGGTTATTGTTCAATAGATAGATAGTCCCTCTCACATTATTCCTGCGCCAACCCTGTAGGTTAATTGTTGTATATACAGCGCCCATTCAAATTTGTACAAAGTTCTCCGGAGTTGAAGCCATTTTTCTGAAATGCTCTTCTTTCTTGCAAACAGAGATGGGTTTTGAGAAACAAGGGTGTCGCTCAAGTGGGTACAGCGGTAGCAGGTGCAGGGGACCAAAAGCCACTTATGGCACATAAGAAGCAACCAGTAATAAAATGGCATATTGTAGGTGCTGGTGGGGCTGGAACAGGTTTTGCATTAAGTTCCAGAAGCTTCTCGTTATGTCTCTTTCAAGCAGGTCAGGAAGCTGTGGATACAATAGAAGCAGCCCATGCGGAGAGGGAGGCCTGGCTCAGGTTGTCTTCACTTCCATGGGTGGTATGAATGTGAGCTGGGCTCCTCCAGCCTGTAGGGCCATCACATTAGCCATCAAAGGTAGGACCAGCAGGAGGGTCACAAGGTCTCCTTCTACTTCCCTACAAGAGCCAATAAGGTTGTGGGGCTGAAAATGCTAAGGGCCGTTTTACACTGAATGATAATCGTGTAGATACTCGATGGATCGCGAGAACATCAACCATAATCGTTCAATGTAAATTCTATCATTATTAGGTTTCACCAGGCATTAAAATCGAGCAATGGCCGACCTGTGTAAACAGGGTGGTGTTCATCTGTGAATGACGGCCTGTTGACTGCAAATAAAGGCTGGTGGCCCAGAATGATCTTCGTCGCGCTCCGCCTCCGGTCACTGAGCGATCCTCACTCCTGGGTGAAAACTGACGCGCCCAACAGTCGTCCCATATAAAAAGACCCTAAGATATGGAGATTGTGGTGGTGGCGCTGGGAGGGGGCATATTTAGATTTGCTACAGAGCTTCCCTATGCTGAGTAAAGCTATACATTACCGTTGACACCGGTCATAGTCCAGACCTATTGTGATCACTCTTCATCCATTAGGCTCCATTTACACGTAGCGAGAAATGCAATCCGTTTACACACGCAGATAATTGTTTACATTTATTTGATCATTCGGTCGTCGACTCGAATCGTTGGTCGTTCAGGGGATTCTACTACTGAGTGGGGACAACTGAATGATCGTTTTTTACATCGACTAAACGATGGTTCTTATATCTGCATAAAATGAACGACGAATTATCATTCATTGTTGAATCGTTGGCCGTGTTTACACTGATCAATTATTGATTAAAGTACTGCAATTTTTTTGGAGCGATAATCATTCTGTGTAAAAGGGCCCCCAGTGATGTCATCGTCCTCAAAGAAAATGGCAAATGGAATTCTCAAGAGCATGGATTCTAGTGATGGCTTGTGGTGGTGGTGGTGGTGGTGGGGTGTTTGAAAGAGCCACAGGCTACACATGTTAGATTCCAACCAAATGGAAACAAAACCATAAAAGAATACAAGAGATATATCAACCTCTCACCTCATGGGTTGTGCTCATTGGGATACAACTCCAATAGCCACCAGATATCCTGAAGATGTAACCACTGGTGCCACCAGCTTGAAGCTGTGATGAATAAGGCAAAGTATCATCCTGAGAACCTCAATGCCCACTCAGTAGAATGATAAGTAGAAGAAAAACACCACCAATGGCACTGCTGGATAAAACCATCGCAGGAAGCTCCTGACTGGTGTTGGACCCTATTTTGGTTCTAGTTTTGGTTTGGTGAGGACCTGAACCTTGGGCGGTTTATCTCAGCTGAACCACTGATTTGATTTCTTCTCCTTCCGTTCCTTCTCAATAAGTGTATGTGCTATATAAATAAAGCTGACTTATGAAGAAACAAACACAGAGAGAACATACAAACTCTATGCAGAGCTTGTCATTGGTCAGATTTGAACCTAGGACCCCAACCCTGCAAGGCAACAGTGCTAAATACAGAACCAACATGCTTCTTCCTTCTTCTTCTTTAGGAGAGATGGAAGAAGAAACATGGTGGCTTAGTGGTTAACATCTTCACCTTGCAGGGCTGGGGTCCTAGGTTCAAATCTGACTAAGGAAAACATCTGCATGGAGTTTGTGTGGGTTTCATCTTCATAATAACTGTAAATCTATACAGTGCATACATTTATCAGGGAGCACTAGGAGAAAAAATACTTTTACGGCTCTTGAACAGTGGTTTACACCAGTTTTAGGGGTTTTGGTGACGTTCTAGTTTGGTTAAAACTAATTTGGACTAAACCAAACCTTTATAAAGTTCACTCAACACTACTCTCGAGATCAGGATTTATGTCTAGAGGTATTTATTGACCTATCCATGGCAAACAGTCCAACTCGCTTCAACCTTCTCTGGGCTCTTCATCAGGTGCATCTAACTTCCGGTGTTGGGAGCTTCTTGTCGTGGTTCTATCCAGCAGCACCACTGGTGATGTATTTTTACTACTTATGTTGGGTGGGGAGCATTTAAATATTGGCTGTGGGACCCAATCCTCTCCACACCCACTAGTGCCGCAGTACATGCTCAGGTTTTAAAGACTGGATTATTTTTGCCTAGTGCCACTTTCTGTGCTTCAACGCTACGCAACTCTTTACATAGTTCAGCAGCATCCTTCCCTCCGGGATGTCACCAGACCCTACAAGAATTCTCTCTCCAAGGGCTCCTGCAGACGAGCATAGGTGCAGATACACTTGCAATAGCGTGAATACTGCGTACGAAAAAGATCGAGCGGCACCTATCTTTTCGCGGTCTTTTTCAAACTCCTGCGCTCCGGTGCGGAGTTTGAACTGCTGGCGAGGGAGAAGAAACCTCCCTCATTGAGGCGCAGCTGCGCTCCGTACTGCCGAGCCTAGTTGCGCCCAACGGATGTGTTTTAGCCTTAAAGGTGGCTTCAGACAAGTGTGGACGCAACTATTCTTGCCGCTACAAAGCGTAATTGCGCTTGAACAAGGGGAATTTCTTTGCACAGGTATACCACTAGAACCCATTATCTTAAATGTGTCTATTTACTTGCGCAATTTTTCTCTAGCAGTGATGCTGTGAGATAGACAAATTGCAGCATGCTCTATGGGCGAGTTAAAAATCGCATTGCGCTCGAATTCATATTGCAAGTTTCATGCGAACGCGAGGCGATTTTCAGAATTTTTCTATTAAAATACATTTGACTTTCCCATGTGTAAAAAGTGCGCATGAAAATCCCGCGTTCCGCGATGCGATACGATGGGTTTCTCGGACCGATATTGCACTCCCCCCTGTGAATGCATCCGTAGCCACAGAATCGCCTCTTCTCCAGTCCCGGCTGCTACTCCACGCAGGTATCTGATGGGACTTGCCGAGTCTCCACCGCAGCGCCGTGTTTACCAGAAGAGAAAGAAGAACTACATCTGGGTCAGAAGGAAAAGGCTCTTGTGTTTGTGGTGATTTTCACGTTGCTGATGCAGCAGGAATGAGACAAAAAAAACCATGAAAACTTCTGGTTTTATACTTCTCCATCGCCTCTTTTTTTTTTTTTTTCAATATTTTTTTTTCAAAAATAGCTAAAGTTGTTATTAAAATCCACCACCCACCTTCCTCTCTGGTCTTAACATTGTGTAATAATAGATAATGTTGACTTAGGTTCTCTGCTGAGTTGAAACACCGCACTTGTGTTAAAGGTAGCATTCCCTAAGTATGACAAAATGTATTTTCCTTGGACGGGACATCAGTTATTGGGCTGCGCTGGGAACGTGGGTTATTATGGGGCAACAGTTTTAACTTTCGAGACGTGGGAGAAAGGTTGCGGGGACAGCAGAGAACTCGCTTGTGGTGTAATGCACTTTTACCCAAACTTTGGCTGCAGACCAAAAGCCCTGAATTTGGAGGGGAAGGGGCTGATCGCAGGGGGGTGACGACGGAATTAACTATGTGAGGAATTCAGCGCAAATGTTTTGTAGATTCAGAGGGACGGATGCATCTCCAGAAGTGTCTAGAAAATAAGAACATTGTCCCTGTGTTATTCCATTTAGTCGTTTTCTAATAAGTCTAACATGTTCTTCTACAGAAGTTATTAGCTCGTTCTCCTTCTTCTTGCGGAAGCTTTTAGCTCGTAGGGCTACGTTAAGGCACAATTGCTGCATCGGATCTTTTTCAGCAGTTCGTATCTACAGACACTATTACTGTATATATGACTGATCATTGGCTGCGCTGATTTTAAGGGGTTGCACCAAAATTGCAAGGTATCCCCTTGCCCACAGGATAGACTTGGTGATTGCTGGGGGTCTAACTGCTGAGACCCTCAGCAGTCTGCAGAACGGGACTCCCATGTCCTGTTCTGCCTGTCACTATAGGGGTTACTTCCTCTCTTTGCCCCCCCAACCCATAGTGACATCACTAATGAATAGAGCGCCGGCTGAGCATGTGCAGTCAGCGCTGCATTCACTTCAATGGGGCTGACGGAAATACCTGAGCGGATGCCACTCGGGGATCTCCGAAGCCCCATTGAAAGTGAATGCAGATCTGGTGCACTTGCGCAACCAGCGCTGCATTCCCTCTCCCCCTCACTGCAGGGGGTGCAGTAACTCAGCAGTGAGGAGGATGGGGGAACACGGGACCCCCAATCTCGAGATAACTTGCTCTCTTTCTACAACTTGCTCCAAACATTTTGAAGCTAAAAAATACTAAAAAGATATACCCCCCCCCCCATCCGGCATCCCTGCAGTCTCCCCTCACTTGTGAGTACTGCGACCAATCAATGCTCTTAATGTTACCACTGGACTGGAGTGGTTGGGTGCTTAAGAGGCCAGTATTAGTTATTGGATTATTTTTGGAACCCTGCAATAGTTTTCAACTGTATCCGGATCCTGAAGAAGCAGACATAGTTGAAAGTGGTGCGGCTGCCCAGGGGCCCGATGCGGATGCACAGTTTGCCCTATTGGTAAAGCGTCAAGGTTCCGGTGAGTAGGTAGAACGTCATGTTTTACTGTTATAGTAGGTGCCGAGTACTAAACTAAGTTTCACTTATCTAGGGAAGGGACATTTTTTGTAGTTTCAGAACTTCCACTTTCAGCCCAGTTTTTACATGTTGTCATGTATGACCCTTCCGTTACATGTGATGTCACCTCGGGGGGCTAGCTGCTCAGCTCAATTCAACAACTCAGCCAGCCCCCTGTCAAACCCAATGCTGAACAGCCGGTTCCTCCAATAACATCACAGGCAGTGGAAGTGCCATACCATGATGACCTGCTAGCCAAAAAGGGCAAGTGGAGGTTTCAACCCTGCTGGACCAGGAATTTTACCTCCCTGTGATTTTAAAAGGGTTGCTCAGGGAGGGAAAATAATTACCTGGTTCAGCAGTATAGGATCCTTCAGCCCAGTTTTGAAACTGGACCACATGATATGGCAATTCCGTTACGCATGATGTCATCTTAGGGAGCTGGCGGTTTGGCTCATAACAATGGCAACCCCATTCTCTGTTACGGCTGATGCAAATGAGCTGAACAGCCAGCCCCTTTGATGATGTCACCCACAATGGAAGTGCCATAGCATGTGACAGCAGGTCCAAACTGGGCCAGAAATGAAGGTTTCAACACCACTGGACTGGGTACTCCCCCTCCATGCACTTTTAATTTAAACAGGTTGTCCAGGGAGGGACAATGCTTACTTGGCCCATCAGTAACGGAAACCTTTACTTCCAGCCCAGTTTTGACGCTGGGTCATATGATATAGGCCTCCAGTTACACATGATATCATCTTAGGGGTCTGGCTGTTCGGTTTCTAACAAACCCATCCCCCTTCTCTGTTATGGTCAATGCAAATGAGCTGAACAGCCTTTGATGATCTCATGGGCAATGGTAGAGCCACTCCATGTGACCTCGTGCCAAAATTTGGCCACAAGTGGAGGTTCCAACACCACTGGACCAAGAAAGTATCTTCCCTCCCTGGTCAACCCCTTTAAGCAAAAAGATGTAACAAGGGGTAGACTTTGAATTTTATCATTGCTTCCATATGAAAAGTATAGCAGGTTGTTGAGACCCCTTTCATCTCCGATCATCCATCTCTTCATTGTAGATGGTGCCAAGAGCTGCGCTCTATTTAGTGCAGCTTCACTTTGATCCACATGCTGGAGAACGTATTCTAACACTTGTATGAGAGTCACGTCGGTTCTCTGATATTATACGCCATTGAAGGATCGTCTACTACTGAGAGCCAAAGTTTACCTGCTGCTTCAGAAAGCACTAGGACTCAAATAAGGTCCTGGGAAAGAGTCCATTAACTCTGATATGGGGGCATTAATACATTTTCAATTTAAACCGGCTTTCCCTTTAAGTACATAGACGTGCTATAATCCAAAATAACGAGGTCCCTTTAAATTTTAACAGTTGAATTTCCATTATTTCATTACAATTTGGGATTTCAATCTAATTTATTATTTCACTATTCTCCGTTTTTCATATTGAACTTGGCAAACCTGGTGGCTCCGTCCTAAGCGGGCACGCTCCACGATGAAATAATAGGTGGGTCACCTCTGGCCTGAAACGGTTAAAGCTCCAACTCATAAGCACATCTCATGATTCCTGTTCATCCACTGCGGGAAACCAGCGATGGAAGTGAAGCCGAACATGAGGTTTCTATTTTACAAATTAAAACCAAATCTGTTGGGACTGGAATTGTAATCAGGTATTAAAAGAACAGTTCCCACTTATGTCCTCACGTAGGATGGCGGACGACCTAATATTTAAAGGGCGCATGGTTCCAATAAAAATGTTTATATTAGGCACTTAATTGTCGGGATTTGTCACTGTTCAGAAACGTAAATTTATTTGCTGCAGGATGATCAGAAGTGAAGTTACTGCAGGACGCTGCAAAGCGCAGTCATACTTATTCTGTGGTCCTGAACCGAGAATGATTCTACATGACATCAGTTCCTGCTGCAGTGGTGCTACCAACCTACACTATAATAGAGCCCCCGGCCCTTTATCAGAACTCCTGGCCCTTTATCAGAACTCCCGGCCCTTTATCAGAGCCCTGTATTAGAGCCCCCGGCCGTCTCATGATTGGCGCTTCCCTCTAGGAAATTCTCCCCGTGACCCCGGAGTGCGGCATTAAATCACATGACACATTTTCTGTGGATCAGTTTCAGTGTGAATCCACATTAGATGGGAAAATCCAGTGATCAGAGCGACTTCCAACAAGGCTGGTGATCAGTGCTAGACTAGCCGGGGTCTCACTGCCAACCGTTCATCATGTAATGATGTGGAGACTATATAGAGAATGGTGTGATCAAGGAAAACATCCAGTGTAAGGGGTGGACGGAAACAACTCATCCCTGAAAGGGGTCAGAGGAGGATGTCAGGAATCGTTCTGACCAACAGGCTGCACAGTCAACACTGGAGCTCCAACTAACGTGTCCGAATGCACAACTCGCCGTTCCTCCGCACGGATGGTATAACAGCAGACGACCAGTTCCAGCGCCATTGTGTCTAAGAGAAACAGAAAGGCGAGATTCCAGCGGGCAAAAGAGTGCAAAACTTGTATCACTGAGCAGCGGAGAAACATCTCCTGGTCAGATGAATCCAGATTCCTGTTGCTGCTGGGAGGTCAGAATTTGACACAAGCAGCATGAATCGATGACCCCTTCCTGTCAGCCGGTCAGAACATGTCAGCACCACCATCTAATCTGCAAGGACTACAAGAAGCTTCCTGTCCTGTTTTAATATTAAAACAACCCCCCACCCTCTACTCTTGCCCCGTCTCCTCCACTGCCCCCCCTGCAGGCTTCCCCTCGGTCTCCACTCTTCTCTGGATCCAGCAGTCACATACCCTTCTAAGTCCATAGCCAATATGGCCAATCACTGGCCTCAATGGGTAATGATTGGCTGTGGCGGTCACGTGATTCAATAGGCATGTGACTACAGGACCCAGAAGTGAGTAGAAACCAGAAAGGTGGGGACATGCAATAGGAGAGTAAAGCTATTTGTTATTTTTTAACCGCTTTGATACTTTTCAACCGTATCTGTTTCCTGAAGTTGCAGACACAGTTGAAAATGGTGCCACTGCCGGGGGATCTGATGCTATCGGGGGGCCCAATGCAGGCACACCATTGGCCTATGGTTAAAGCAGGAGGTGTCTATGTCAACAAGCTTGTCGACGGACTCCAGTAACAATCAGCAGCATTATGAATGCAGCTCTGCAGCACAATACAAATTATAACTCAGTGGAAACCAAATAACGTAATGTATGCAAATAATGACTCAACCGTTTATGTAGATCTTTCCTAGATTTGGGGTTCATATACTTCCTCCGGCCGGTCTCCTATCCTATAGAACGGCTTAGCGCTTGGATTTATTTCCCGTGCTGATATTCTAGACCTCCGCTGTGCATCCAGGCATTACAGCCCCTTCCTTTATGATAATGTAATTGTCTTGTACGTGCCGGGGCCTCGCAGGTTAATAAGACCAGCACTTTCCTTTAAGGCTTAGGCATCTCATGAGTGACAAAAATGAACCTATTTGCATCTGTAGCTTGTTAAAAGCGGAAAATACCCGAGGAGTAAATCAGTGTTACTGGCAGCGGCTGCTGAAATCCCCAGCAATGCAAAAATAATTCCTTCTCAGAGAAGTGTCATCGTGTTCGAGGGGAGAAAGGTGAAATCTCCATTTGGTGAGTTTCACTAACAAACGGTATTTTCTCGTCTGCGGAAGTTTGTTTTTTTCTCTTCATTGATTGTTAATTGCAATAAACTCAGCGTATTCATGCGGCGTCCTGCGTTATAGAATAGCCGTCACGCTGATGGACTGCGCAGCGCCGGAGACAGGCCCGCACGCTGTCATTGTATTGTTATGGGATGCAAAGAGCTTCAGTTATTATGTCGTATATCGTCACAATCACTATCCAACGGTCTCCAACATGTGGCCGTCCAACAGACGCTGAACTACAACTATGGCCGGCCTTAGCTATGGGAGACTCCTCGTTGTCAGTAGGGCCAGGCCACCAGCTTGTAGGGAGCTGCAATAGTGGATTTAGGGTGGGCTCAAGCTCCCTCTAAAGTCCAACCATCTAGATGATCTTTCTCCATGCAATGGCTGAGAAGAAGATGAGCCACGTGGCTCCTCAAGATGCTGCTACACAGAGGAAATGAGCGTATTAAACAAGCATAGACTTGGCACTCAGGGAGGACTTCTGAAGCACAGAGAGGGCACTATTGTATAGAGGGGGCACAAAAGTGGTAATAATGCATTGTGGGGTCACAAAGGGGACACTTCTATTGTGGTCCCAGGGGTAATAGTGACCCCCCAGTGCAGCCCCAGCGGTAGTAGTGACCCCCCACAGCGGCCGTCGGTGGTAATAGTGACACACCACAGTGGCTGCAGTAATAACAGCGACCCCTCCCCCCCCCAGAGTGGTTTTAGCGGTAATAGTGACCCCCCTAGAGCAGCTTCAGTGGCAATAGTGACTCTCCAGAGCGGCCCCAGCGGTAATAGTGACACCCTCAGAGTGGCTTCAGAAGTAAAAGGAGACCCTCAGAGCGGCGTCAGCGGTAAAAGTGACCCCCCAGAGCGGCTTCAGCAGTATTAGTGACCCCCCAGAGCTGCCCCAGTGGTAATAGTGACACCCCACAGTGGCCCCAGTGGTAATATTGACACCCCACAGTGGCTCCAGTGGTAATAGTGACACCCCACAGTTGCCCTAGTAGTAATAGTGACATCCCACAGTGGCTGCAGTAGTATTAGTGACACCCCACAGTGGTTCCAGTAGTATTAATGACATCCACAGAGGCCTCATTAGTAATAATGACTCACACAGCAGCCCCCAGTAGTAATAGTGACACCCCACAGTGGTTGCAGTAGTAATAGTGACACCCCACAGTGGCCCCAGTGATAACAGTGACATCCCTCAGTGGTTCCAGTAGTATTAGTGACACCCACAGAGGCCTCATTAGTAATAATGACTCACACAGCAGCCCCCAGTAGTAATAGTGACACCCCACAGTGGCTCCAGTTGTAATAGTGACACCCCACAGTGGCCCCAGCAATAATAGTGACACCCCACAGCGGCTCCCAGTAGTAATAGTGACCCCCACAGAGGCCCCCAGTAGTAGTGACATCCCACAATGGCTTCAGTAGTAATAGTGACACCCCACAGTGGCCCCAGTAGTAATAATAACATCTCATTGCGGCCCCAGTAGTAATAGTGACATCCCACAGCATCCCCACTAGTAATAGTGACATTCCACAGTGACCCCAGTAGTAATAGTGACATTTCTCAGCGGCCCTAGTAGTAATAGTGACATCCCACAGTGGCCCCAGCAGTAAAAAAGACATCTCACAGTGGCTGCAGTAGTAATAGTGACCCCCCGAGACCCATATACTTACCCCCTCCTCGTTTGCTCTGCACTTCTCCTGGCGCTGATCCCAGGTGCACACTGTGACGTCAGTGTGAGCTACCGGACACCTCCTCCCCCTGCTTTCGCGGAACCAAGTAGGAGACATCAGGGGAGGGGGGAGGAGAATCCCTGCAGCACCCTGAAGTCACAGTGTGCACCAGCGCAAACCACAGTGGCCCTAGTAGTAAGAGTGACACCCGCAGTGGCCTCAGTAGTAATAATGACCCACACAGCAGCCCCCAGTAGTAATAGTGACACCCCACAGTGGCTGCAGTAGTAATAGTGACACGCCACAGTGGCCCCAGTGATAATAGTGACATCCCTCAGTGGTGCCAGTAGTAATAGTGACATCCCGCAGTAGCCCCAGTAGTAATAGTGACACTCCACAGTGGCTCCAGTGGTAATAATGACACCCCACAGTGGCCGCAGTAGTAATAGTGACCCCCACAGAGGCCCCCAGTAGTAGTGACATCCCACAATGGCTTCAGTAGTAATAGTGACACCCCACAGTGGCCCCAGTAGTAATAATAACATCTCATTGCGGCCCCAGTAGTAATAGTGACATCCCACAGCATCCCCACTAGTAATAGTGACATTCCACAGTGACCCCAGTAGTAATAGTGACATTTCTCAGCGGCCCTAGTAGTAATAGTGACATCCCACAGTGGCCCCAGCAGTAAAAAAGACATCTCACAGTGGCTGCAGTAGTAATAGTGACCCCCCGAGACCCATATACTTACCCCCTCCTCGTTTGCTCTGCACTTCTCCTGGCGCTGATCCCAGGTGCACACTGTGACGTCAGTGTGAGCTACCGGACACCTCCTCCCCCTGCTTTCGCGGAACCAAGTAGGAGACATCAGGGGAGGGGGGAGGAGAATCCCTGCAGCACCCTGAAGTCACAGTGTGCACCAGCGCAAACCACAGTGGCCCTAGTAGTAAGAGTGACACCCGCAGTGGCCTCAGTAGTAATAATGACCCACACAGCAGCCCCCAGTAGTAATAGTGACACCCCACAGTGGCTGCAGTAGTAATAGTGACACGCCACAGTGGCCCCAGTGATAATAGTGACATCCCTCAGTGGTGCCAGTAGTAATAGTGACATCCCGCAGTAGCCCCAGTAGTAATAGTGACACTCCACAGTGGCTCCAGTGGTAATAATGACACCCCACAGTGGCCGCAGTAGTAATAGTGACCCCCACAGTGGCCTCAGTTGTAATAGTGACACCCCACAGTGGCCCCAGCAGTAATAGTGACACCCCACAGTGGCTCCCAGTAGTAATAGTGACATTCCACAGTGGCTGCAGTAGTAATAGTGACACCCCACAGTGGCCCCAGTGGTAATAGTGACACCTCACAGTGGCCCCAGTAGTAATAGTGACACCCAACAATGGCTGCAGTAGTATTAGTGACACCCCATAGTGGCTCCAGTAGTAATAGTGACACCCACAGTGGCCTCAGTAGTAATAGTGACACCCCACAGTGGCCTCAGTAGTAATAATGACCCACAAAGCGGCCCCCGGTAGTAATAGTGACACCCCACAGTGGCTGCAGTAATAATAGTGACTCCCCACAGTGGCCCCAGTTTTAATAGTGACACCCCACAGCAGCCCCAGTAGTAATAGTGGCATCCTGCAGTGGCCTCAGTAGTAATAATGACCCACACAGCAGCCCCCAGTAGTAATAGGAACACCCCACAGTGTCTGAAGTAGTAATAGTGACACCCCACAGTGGCCCCAGTAGTAATAGTTACATCCCTCAGTGGCCCTAGTAGTAATAGTGACATCCCACAGTGGCTGAAGTAGTAATAGTGACACCCCACAGTGGCCCCAGTAGTAATAATGACATCCCTCAGCAGCCCTAGTAGTAATAGTGACATCCCACAGTGGCTGCAGTAGTAATAGTGACCCCAACAGTAGCCTCAGAAGTAATGGTGACACCCAACAGTGGCCCCAGCAGTAATAGTGACATCTCAAAGTGGCTGCAGTAGTAATAGTGACACCCCACAGTGGCCCCAGTAGTAATAGTGACCCCCCGAGACCAATATACTTACCCCCTCCTCGTTTGCTTGGCACTGCTACTGGCGCTGATCCCAGCTGCACACTGTGACGTCAGTGTGTGCTACCGGACACCTCCTCCCCCAGCTCTCGCGGAGCCAAGTAGGAGACATCAGGGGAGGGGGGAGGAGAATCCCTGCAGCACCCTGAAGTCACAGTGTGCACCAGCGCAAACCACAGTGGCCCTAGTAGTAAGAGTGACACCCGCAGTGGCCTCAGTAGTAATAATGACCCACACAGCAGCCCCCAGTAGTAATAGTGACACCCCACAGTGGCTGCAGTAGTAATAGTGACACGCCACAGTGGCCCCAGTGATAATAGTGACATCCCTCAGTGGTCCCAGTAGTAATAGTGACATCCTGCAGTAGCCCCAGTAGTAATAGTGACACCCCACAGTGGCTCCAGTGGTAATAATGACACCCCACAGTGGCCGCAGTAGTAATAGTGACCCCCACAGTGGCCTCAGTTGTAATAGTGACACCCCACAGTGGCCCCAGCAGTAATAGTGACACCCCACAGTGGCTCCCAGTAGTAATAGTGACATTCCACAGTGGCTGCAGTAGTAATAGTGACACCCCATAGTGGCCCCAGTGGTAATAGTGACACCTCACAGTGGCCCCAGTAGTAATAGTGACACCCAACAGTGGCTGCAGTAGTATTAGTGATACCCCATAGTGGCTCCAGTAGTAATAGTGACACCTACAGTGGCCTCAGTAGTAATAGTGACACCCCACAGTGGCCTCAGTAGTAATAATGACCCACAAAGCGGCCCCCGGTAGTAATAGTGACACCCCACAGTGGCTGCAGTAATAATAGTGACTCCCCACAGTGGCCCCAGTTTTAATAGTGACACCCCACAGCAGCCCCAGTAGTAATAGTGGCATCCTGCAGTGGCCTCAGTAGTAATAATGACCCACACAGCAGCCCCCAGTAGCAATAGGAACACCCCACAGTGTCTGAAGTAGATATATTGTCACACCCCACAGTGGCCCCAGTAGTAATAGTTACATCCCTCAGCGGCCCTAGTAGTAATAGTGACATCCCGCAGTGGCTGAAGTAGTAATAGTGACACCCCACAGTGGCCCCAGTAGTAATAATGACATCCCTCAGCGGCCCTAGTAGTAATAGTGATATCCCACAGTGGCTGCAGTAGTAATAGTGGCCCCAACAGTAGCCTCAGAAGTAATGGTGACACCCAACAGTGGCCCCAGCAGTAATAGTGACATCTCAAAGTGGCTGCAGTAGTAATAGTGACACCCCACAGTGGCCCCAGTAGTAATAGTGACCCCCCGAGACCAATATACTTACCCCCTCCTCGTTTGCTTGGCACTGCTACTGGCGCTGATCCCAGCTGCACACTGTGACGTCAGTGTGTGCTACCGGACACCTCCCCCCCCCTGCTCTCGCGGAACCAAGTAGGAGACATCAGGGGAGGGGGGAGGAAGATCCCAGCTGCACCCTGAAGTTACAGTGTGCGCTGGGACCAGCACCGCTAGCAGCGCTGCTGAGTAAATACCAGCAGGGGAGCCACGGCCCCTGCTGGTATTCACTAACGCGGTAAGTGGCCGACGACAGCATGTGCCAGCAGGGAGGGCTCTGCGTGCAGCCTCTGGGACTCGTGCCACCACTGCTATATATTGTGTGATATTATTAACTTAAAGGGGTTGTCCCACCAGAATGAATTACTCCTGTCCATAAGTAGCAGATAAATAAGTAAAATAAATCTTATTTGTATAGCGCCAACTTATTCCGGATGCACGGTTCCCATTCACTTCAATGCCTGCAATGCCAAGCCTGGCCATTGGCAGTAGGAACTGAGCTGTCTGTAGAAATCACTTCAATGCACGAGCACACGACCTGGCGAGCAGCTGATTGGCGGTGGTCCTGGGTGGCAGACTCCATTGATCTACTATTGATGAGGCATCCTAAGGATAGGCCATCAATAGTTTACACCTAGATAACCCCTTTCAATGTTTAAGAGCTTTTATCCTATGTACAGTAGGACCGTCACCCTTGTACTGGATCAATAGTCCCAC
Source organism: Eleutherodactylus coqui (assembly GCF_035609145.1). NCBI lineage: Eukaryota > Metazoa > Chordata > Amphibia > Anura > Eleutherodactylidae > Eleutherodactylus > Eleutherodactylus coqui. The sequence continues at coordinate 14,271,783 of NC_089844.1, forward strand.
CGCCATGGACCATAATGCATTATTAGTAGGAAGGCTTAGTATAGATAGAAATCTCTTTGCCGCGAATCCCACCTAATATCCATTAATCTATCAGGAAATGACTTATTATTTACAAGGTTTCAGCCCAGCGTTCGGGGTTATACGGCAACCGCAGAGGACGCTCTACGGGGAATAACCTTGACGTTTAACCTTTATAAATGTGTGTAATTTCTATTACAACCAGCTGTTCTCCGGCTGAACGTGTCCCTCCCCGCAGCAGTCACCGGTCCGTGAATACTGGGATGAGGAAGGTGCGCACCAGAGATGGACGCCAGATTCCGGTCTCCTCATCGGAGTATTGAGATATGTCACGCACCTGGAGATCCTGTTTATATAGCTGATGCACGCCGGAGAGCTTCAGCTGCAAGACGTTAACATCAGAGACATTTAGGAAATCGGCTCGTCACATTTGGACATTTTATGCCATAAATTTTGGGTTAAAGAACATTATTCCCTACAAAATCAAAGTTTGTTAAATTGGCTTAATGTATAAAGCTTTTTAACCCCTTCCCGCCACAAGACGTACGTAGACAGGAGCTGAGTCTGCAGCGGCAGCCAGCTGTGCCCGATAGCAGACCTGGAGGTTAAGAGAGGGAGGGCGTCATCCACCATGAGAGCCAATCTCACACATATACCCAGTCACAGGGTGACTCTAAAGAGTGGAAACATCTAAACAATAGGAAAATGGTTTGTCAGACAGTGATGGGATTTTGCATACAAGCCAAGGGGGAAGCAGAAACCTGTTAGGCCGTGTCACCAACTTGACGGCCATTTTGAATGGCTGCCTCTTGGATTCAACGCTTATTTTTCCAATGGGAAGGTCGGCATGTGATATATCAGACTGGCAGAGAATTTCACTAGAAAACAATGGTGGGCTTCACTTTCACATAACTTTATTCCTTCTCATGTTAACACTGTGATTTTTCTTCATGACAGGCGATGTGAATGTTGGCGTTATCTCAAGGAGAACATGTTGAGATCATCCTTATGTCAGGTGAATGAAGCCCACGTATCATCATAGATGATTTCAATCAACACCACCCAACCAGCCCTCTCATTACCCACAGTACAGTTACAAAGTTTCCCAGAGTTGTGGAGGATCGGTCCCCGGAGGCTTCCAGGCGATGGGCTTCCTTGGACCGATTTGTCATGGTTATGCCCAGGCCATACTCAGGGAACATTTTGGTGGCAGGTCCAGTGAGGAAGCGGCCCATGCTGGGATCTAATGGAGAGGGTGGTTTAGGGCTGTAGGCCGTCCTACCAGAGGTACAGCAGAGCCGTAATTCCAGTAGTTCCCTCATCAGAGTATTAGAAGATCACATGGTTGCTGGTAAAACTCGCCTTTACTGGCCAACAGAAGAACGTGAAACAGGATCACAACACAGTCTGCTCACTCCAAGAGTGTTTGGCCTGGTGAGGGCCTTACTGGGCTCGGTACCAGTGCCATGAGTCCATTTCTCCTTTGCAATAACCTCGCTGTCCATGGACAGATTCGGAAGATTAGGCTCACCACTCCCATAGGGAAGAGGCTAATCGTATCCAGGGAGTACCTCTCAAACGCAGTCCCAAAAGCTCCTGTGCAACCCCCTCATGCTGGGTTATTTCTTACCTTACTACCACTCTCTGGAGCTTTAGGCATCACCCATGACACATGGTCCTGCCCATACACTTACCAGGCCAGATGCCCCTTAGAGGTTTATTACTTCACACCAAACATTACCGAACAATTAAAGAAATCCTAGTAACCTTGGCGAATCAAAGTAAAGAGAGCCGGACCCCGTCCCCTCACACAATGGCCAAACATCTTTCCAAAGTCCGAGAAACAGGTTCTTCGCTGACAAACCAAAATCCAGACGACCAAAAACCGTGACTAGTGAAGCATCGGCAACCGCTGTTCTGGCCTCATTCAGCAGGAGCCAACAACGTAGCACTCGTCTGTCTCCAGAATGTGGGCTTACCTCCACTTGTCTACACATAAATGGTGTCCTTACAAATTGTGGATGCTGCAACACCTGATGGCGGAGAGAATTTGTAACCCAGGCCGTCAGAGAAAATTTGTAGAATGGGTAACACAAGAACTTCCGATAACCCCTCGTCCTCCCTATCAGGTGCCATTCAGTGATGAGCCAGAGTTCTTCATGAATGGCTAGTTCAGCAAAGAGAATCACTGATACTGGTCAGACAAACCCTCACTGGTCTGATCCATCAAACATGGCTGCTTCACCCATAGTGACGGTATGGTATGGTATGGTGTATGATGGAACACGCATTGTGCATCTATGTAGTTGGCATGATGATGTAATGGTCACATGCATCTCTGTAGGCTGCCATTCTACGGACGGGAGCAACATCCAGAGGGACAAAGAACCAATTGTGCAGGACGGAGGGGGCGGGGCTTGAAGAAAGAAGGCATCACGACGCATCTAAAATATCTTGAAGACAAGATATGTTTTTAAGTGACACACAACGTGTTTAGTCCGCATTTCCAAAAGAACTTGACAAAGTAGACAACCCCAATAAAGGGCCACTCCTGCCAAAACACATTATTCCATTCCTCACCTGATGGATTGTCACACTCTAGAGGTCTCCTCTGTGTATTGCAGCCACTTCCCTGTAGTGCTTCCCCCTGTCTGATGCTTATTAGACACCATCTAAGTATACAGTCAGGAGGATGAGCTGTGATCTCCTCTATTATACCTGTGTGATCATCATCAGTAACTGTGACTGGAGTGTCTGTGTCCCCTTGAGGCAGTTTCTGTGGTAGACCCATGTAACAGCATCATACGACTAGAAACTGAACACATAACCCCAAGTAGATTTGAGCTGGTCAGAATTGACATCACACGACCGCCTGAAGAAACCAGCCTTGCGCCGGTCTCACATTAATGATCCGGATTCCACAAGCAGGTTCCCACAGTGTAATCTGGCTATGACCCCGGCCGGCGACCCCACGTACCTGCTTCTTCTGCACTGAGGATGACCATGGACGCTCGCCTTCGGTCATGCGCAATACTGATTTTTTTTTCAATGTTTGTCTTTCCTCCGCCGTCGCTAGGGGATGATGCAGATACCTGCAGCCGATCAGCAATACTAATTGTGGATGGCCTACGGGTCGGACGACTTTCATTGACTTCAATGGAGTTTGCAGCAAATAGAGCATTCTGCGATTTTTTTCTCGTGAGTGGAAGGAAAAAACGATTTTACATACCTGTCAATGGACGCCGTTAGCTGCGGATCCTGCGTGCGTGAGACCGGCCGAGGTGTCAGTCTGCACTGCTATTATAATGGTATTCTGCTCATGATACAATGGATTCTACTGTATGTAAGCAGCAGCTGCATGGAGGACATTGTGTGTCTAGAACAGAAGGAGAACGCACAACATGCTAATGCATAAAGTAAGATGACGGCGTCCCAACAATATTTTTTGCATACTGCGAGGAGCTCCGACATTGAACTTGATAATTTATTTTAATTCCTCTCTATATGAGCCTCCCTCGGTGCATATATACTTCAGTCATTAGCGGTGATTAATATTCATCCGTCATTACAGAGAGGATGTGAGAGCCGTTATGATCCGGCAGGTGATTATTGCGGAGGCTCCCATTTACAACCATAATATTCCAGAAGGACAGACCCCCGGGCCGGGGGTCACCATGTGATCACACCGCCAGGTCATTCAGGTTCGTGTGTGGCAGCCTGCAGCAGTGTGTACTGACACAAGGTGCTACTCTTCAGCAAGGCTTTACCACTACATGCAATATCCTGAAGGCAGCACTGAGGTCCAATTATTAAATGCCTCTGCTGTTCAGATCAAAACTGGTGCAAGTCCCCCATGGCTCCGTATTGAACAACCTACATTCCTTCTAATAAAGTCACCAACGTAATGGAAAGCCAAATAAAAATCATATTTTCAAAATTGGATTTAACACAAATTAGTACAATATATGAACAAACATAAAGCATTCAGTAAGTATTAATAGATTTAGTTAAAAAAATATAAAATAATATGTATATTTCGCTTATCTATCTATCTAATATCTAGGTATCTATCTATCTATCTATCTATCTATCTATCTATCTCATATCTATCTATCTATCTATCTCATATCTATCTATCTATCTATCTATCTATCTATCTATCCCTATCTATCTATCTATCTATCTATCTCCTATCTATCTATCTCATATCTATCTATCTATCTATCTATCTATCTATCTATCTATCTATCTATCTCATATCTATCTATCTATCTATCTCATATCTATCTAATATCTATCTATCTATCTATCTATCTATCTATCTATCTATCTCATATCTATCTATCTATCTATCTATCTATCTATCTATCTATCTATCTATCTATCTATCTCATATCTATCTATCTATCTATCTATCTATCTATCTATCTATCTATCTATCTATCTCTCTATCTATATATCTAATATCTAGGTATCTATCTCATATCTATCTATCTATCTATCTATCTATCTAATATCTATCTATCTCATATCTATCCATATATCTATCTATCTCATATCTATCTATCTCCTATCTATCTATCTATCTATCTATCTATCTATCTATCTATCTAATATCTATCTATCTATTTCATATCTATCCATATATCTATCTATCTCATATCTATCTATCTATCTCCTATCTATCTATCTATCTATCTAATATCTAGGTATCTATCTATCTATCTATCTATCTATCTATCTATCTATCTATCTATCGCATATCTATCTATTATCTATCTATCTATCTATCTATCTCATATCTATCTATCTATCTATCTCATACTATCTATCTATCTATCTCATACTATCTATCTATCTCATATCTATCTATTTATCTATCTAATATCTATCTATCTATTTCATATCTATCTATCTATCTCATATCTATCTATTTCATATCTATCTATCTATCTATCTCATATCTATCTATATATCTATCTAATATCTATCTATCACATATCTATCTATCTTCTATCTATCTATCTATCTATCTATCTCATATCTATCTATTTATCTCATATCTATCTATCAATCTATCTATCTAATATCTATCTATTTCATATCTATCTATCTATTTATTTCATATCTATCTATCTCATATTTATCTATCTATCTAATATCTATTTATCTATCTATCTCATATCTATCTATTTCATATCCATCTATCTAGCTATCTATCTAATACCTATCTATTTCATATCTATCTAATATCTATCTATCTAATATCTATCTATCTATCTCATATCTATCCATATATCTATCTATCTATCTATCTATCTATCTATCTATCTATCTATCTATCTATCTATCTATCTCATATCTATCTATCTATTTATTCATATCTATCTATCTCATATTTATCTATCTATCTAATATCTATCTATTTATTTCATATCTATCTCATATTCATCTATCTATCTAATATCTATTTATCTATCTATCTATCTCATATTTATATATCTATTTCCTATCCATCTATCTATCTCATATCTATCTATCTCAAATCTATCTAATATCTATCTATCTATCTATCTATCTATCTATCCATCTATCTATCTATCTCATATCTATCTATTTATCTATCTATCTATCTATCTCATATCTATCCATCTATCTATCTAATATCTATCTATCTATTTATTTCATATCTATCCATATATCTATCTATCTATCTATCTATCTATCTATCACATATCTATCAATCTTTCTATTTATCTTTCTAGTTCATATCTATCTATCTAATATCTATCTATCTATCTATCTATCTATCTATCTATCTATCTATCTATCTATCTATCTATCTATCTATCTATCTATCTATCACATATCTATCTATCTATCTATCTATCTATATATATATATATATATATATATATATATATATATATATCTATCTCATATCTATCTATTTATCTATCTATCTCATATCTATCTATCTATCTATCTCATATCTATCTATCTCATATCTATCTATCTATCTATCTATCTATCTATCTATCTATCTATCTATCTATCTATCTATCTATCTCATATCTATCTATCTATCTATCTAATATCTATCTATCTATCTATCTATCTATCTATCTATCTATCTATCTATCTATCTCATATTTATCTATCTATCTATGTAATATCTATCTACTGTGACCTCATGGACTCTACCGCGCACTTGTCATAATCATGCTGCATGCAGTTACTGTGGAGTCCTTACCTAAATTAGGATGCACCTGACATACAGGATTCGCACCCGCCTGCACCGCCTGCCCATTCATTTCAATGCCTCTCAAAATTTGAATAACCATTAATAAAAAGTGTTTAGGCCCATCCCGATCCATCCACAAAATCCTTCAGTAATGACCATTTTGGGCACGTTTTCATAAGCCTTTGTCATTTGTTTTGTGTCAGTCTTTACTGTAGCTGTGGCATTCTATTCATGAAGCAGAACACTTCGGACAAGCAGTCTACATGTACAGTTCAGATGGCACAGAGCCTGGCATTGTGTTGTACCACATCGAATAATTGGAGGGCAGGCAAATATAAAATGAAACATGATTACCATCGGTAAGTTCCGCCATTTCTTATTTCACGTGGAGCAGGAGACAAGCCTGGATTGTGAGATACGTGTGATAGAAAGCAATTAGGCAATGATATAACCTTTTCAGCCGATTGGCCGGTATCCCTGGTTTTTCCATTCCTTACCCATTGAGCAAATCTGCCAGATCATTCCTGTGCAGAAATTGAGCAAGGAATTTGTCAGCTGCCAGCAGTTTTTGAAGCGTACGACTCCTATTTGGCTCCTCGCTTGCTGACAGCCGCCTATGAGCCATTAAATGGGGGAGAGGGTTCGAGAAAACACAATGAGAACTCGCCATTATCCGCTCTCTGCTACTTGTCACTCTTAACACCGAGCAGATGCAAAGTTGAGCGAGCGGCTTTCAACATGCAGGCGAAATGTCAGTCAGTGGAGGCGAGGCGCAAAGTGTGAAAGTCACCCTCCGTGTGTTGTCTGGAGTCAGAAAACAGCTAATCTAATTACACCGGGCCACCAGCACTCCCATCATCCATTCACCAGTATGGGTGCTGCTGTAGGCCGTTAAGACACAAGGAGTTTCTGTTTATTTAGTGTTTTTGTTAAGGCTGAAAAGATGATAATACATTCTGGGTGTATACCCCTTTAAGGATTTGTGCTTACGGGGTTGTCCAGTTGCAAAACGCACAACCCCTATCAGCAGGGAGCAGACAGCTCTGTTCTCTTCGCAGTGGCCAGACTTGTTATTGCAGGTACAGTTTCCTCTGAAATGAATGGTAAATTGGCCTGTAATACCAAGACTGGCCACTGCAGAGAGAACAGAGCTCATTGTATGAACACATAGACCCAGCAAACAGCTGCTTGGCTGGGGTCCCGAGTAGCAGACCCCCACTTAATAATTATTGAGGACTTTTCCTGCTGATAGGCCATCAGTAGATTACATCTGTTCAACCCCTTTAAATAGTAATTTCCTAATATTTTAATACCATAACCTTTATATGCAGAAGAAATCTAGTAGTCACCTATAACGTTGCTTTAACAAGGCTATCATTCCTTGTGCTTACCCTCAGGGTACGATGTGTCCGATTTATTAAAGGGCCTGTGCTAAAGATGGCATGCCTAATGGGGCATATGAATGTCATGGAGCGGGATGCCCCATTTGTGATACCCCCTCGATGACCAAGAATGGAGAGCCACTTAGCAGCTCACATTCCGGTGGACCTTCTAACCTTCTGGTATTGCAGAACACCCATCCGCGGGTAAGTGGCCATCATGTAGTATTTATTTTCCTCTGTAGTGGCCACTGATTACCAGGAGTGTTGAGAGAGGGATCAGGGCGGGGCGGCCAGTTGTTTGCCCCCAGCCACACATTGTGGCAAGGGTTGTGTATTTGGCATAACCCTTTAATATTGAGGTTACACGTCCCATGCCCCCCTCTTCTAGTCACTACAAGGATGCTTCACCCACCTGCAGTGACATCACGTGGAATGCAGCACTGGTCGAGCTTGTGCAGTGGGCACTCCACAATGAGGCTGGCGAAAATACCCGTACCCTTGCCACTCGGCTATCTCTACGGTCCCACTGAAAATAAATGGAGTGGCAGGGTGCTTGCATGACCTTTGCTCTATCAATCTCCTCCTCACTGCGGGAACGTTGCAGCGAGCCCCCAGTGAGGAGGACGTGGAACACTGGACCCCCGTTCTCGGGATCATGGGGTTGTCAGTGGTGAGTACCCCACCAATCAGCAAGTTATCCCCTATCCTTTATAATTGTGGTACCGTCCCTTTAAACTGAGGGTGGTATGAACGAATTGCATCAGATCTATTAGGAGGTGCCTATATCTGCCTGATGCCCCCTACGGGCCGGTGACTGGCGCCCTGTGTGACTGCATACATTGTAGCTAATGCCGGCTATACACAACCTTCCTGTTGGCCGATTCCTTTCAGCCCCCAAATATACAAAAACTCCCATTCTGCAAAAAGTTCCTGAATGGCCTGAAGTTTGACTTACTACATGGCACTCCGTGATGTCACTTTACAAGGGGGACATCAGCTCCAATATGTTCATGTCGATAAGGTTACACTATTTCGAGGCCATGACCTAATCCTACCACGAGTAATTAGTTTGGTTTCTACGGTAACCATGCCAAAATAATTAACACAAAAACGTACCCTACATGCGGATGTGTTATGAAGCCCAGTAGTAACCGGTCCGCAATGAAATCACTTCCTGCCCCCATAACGCTGGCCGGCGATTCCGAGTGTTTCACGAATTATGTGTTAACCCTTAGCTGACTGGAGATGGTTTTACTTAGTTGCTAAGCAAAGGGTCCCCTAACATTGCATTTAATTGGTTTAATAACCGCGCTCCAGAACCGATCCCCGCCCCACCCAAGCCTCATTTTAAAACATCCATATTAGAATTTTCCGCTGAATCCCCTCCAGTGCTGTGAGTCACCTTTGAAAACATTCCAGAGAGAAATAATTAAAGCATTGCTGAAATTGATGTCATGGCGTTTAAAGAATTCTCTACCAGGCAGCGTGAGCCACGGATTGGCGTTTGTAATAACCCCCAATATCACATTACACTACCGACCACCAAAGGAGGGAGAGCAGAAGACGGCAGGTAATCCATTCAATGGGGACATACTCTGTGGCTTTATATAGGGGATAGGCTGCGCTTAAAGGGCACTTACCCCTAAGAGGAAAAACATTCTATTGTTGTGCACCTGTTTTTGGAATAGTAACTACAATCACAATGGCTACAATGGCTGCAATAAGAGGACGGCCAACCAGCTTCCCAAAAGGATGCTATCGCCCACTCCCATATAGCTGCTAAACTTTGGGGTTTGGAATTCATAGTGCCAACCTTAGGTTAGATGGCATGGGATTTGTTTAACCCACCCCCTTCATGAGAAGCAAACTATATATATTGCACTGATAGGCCGTCTGCCTGTAATCGGTGCAGAAAGCAGCAAGACAACAGCATGAACAGCTCACTGAGTAACTACAGCACCAGAAGCAAGCTCAGTACATAGATACAATAACAGAACCAAGCTCTTAACATAAAGACAGCACCAGAACCAAGTTAAGTGCAGAAATACAGCACCAGAACCAAGCTCAATACATAGATACAATAACAGAACCAAGCTCTTAACATAAAAACAGCACCAGAACCAAGTTAAGTGCAGAAATACAGCACCAGAAGCAAGCTCAATACATAGATACAATAACAGAACCAAGCTCTTAACATAAATACAGTCCTGGAATCAAGTTCATAACTTGTAGGAAAATTGATTGTGTTGTGGGAGTGATGATGGGCTGACGGCAGCATTTCATAACGTTGGAGGGCAGGAGACAAAGCCAGGAGGATCATAATTCATGCAGCTCCACAACATGCTGCCACAGGGAGGAAGACGATCATATGCCAGGGTGGACCTAAGTGGTGCTATCACCCCCATCCTACATCTATCTAGTGTCCACCCCTTCAAGCTGGTGGCCCGTGTCCTGTGCATAGGCATTCTTTAAAGGAATTGTCCAACAACCCATGGATGTGCATGGACACTGTAATACTTCATTTCTCCTGTGGAGGCACTGCAAGGGCACTGAACACTTACTACCAGTTTACTCCCAACAGACTACACCCCTTTAAATAAGTTTTCTGAAATTATTTTTTTCCAGAAACAGCAGTGCTCTTTGTATGGGTGGTGCCAGACATCACAACTCATCGCCCCTTCAAGTGATGGAGATGGAGCTACAATACCAGACCTAGCCATAGACATGGGTGGCACTATAGCAAGAAAATCAGACCCTATTCTTGTAATCTCAGACATCCCCTTTAAGAGGTTTTCCCATCATGGAAAGTCATGGCTTGTTGTAAGCATCACTTAATGACTGCTGGGACCCCCCATGACCCTCAGAATGAAGAAGCCACAGCAGAGGTTTTGGGACTATGTTACAGTGACTGCAGGTGGACGAGGCAGTGCCGTTCCCTTCGTTCTCGAGATCGGTGGGGGGCCCAGATATTGGAACCCCCGTAATTATTATGTTATGACATAGCTTAACGCTATACCATAACATTACAAGATGGGAATACACCTTTAAGGCTTTTCTTTGCCAGCTGCTGGGGAACTATAAGTCCCAGGAGGGTAAAACACGGCCAGGGCCTGGATTCAATAATAGTGGAGTCAAATTTAGTAAAAGCGTTTGTCCTGAAAATTCCATTAAACCTTATTTAAAACTCTCCGCTTGGATGTAGTTTTATGTACTTGTTAATAATCAATTCCACATGTGCAACTAATTATCGTGCGGTCTACAGGATTGGACGTCCCCAGAATATATTCTCGTGTTTGCTGGTTAGAACCACCGAATCACCGACCCCCTTCAGTTTTAAAGGGACATCTGTCCTACCTATAGTGTTTTTTTAACCCCTTCTGTCCCAGGGCATATATATATATATATATATATACTCCCTGGGTGAGGAGATGCTCCTGCAAACAGGCATACAGATATGTCAGCAGCTATGACTGACAGTTGGCCTCCTGCTTCAACATCGATCCCTACTGTTAACCCCTTACACAATCAATGTTGATTGCGACATGTAAAAGGTTCACAGAGGTAGAGCGTTATCAGCCCTCCGCCATGTAATCACCGAGGGCCAATGAGTTGCCATGGCAACCGTACACCAGTCACTGATGTCTGGGTCTTCCATGGCCTGTGATAATGCATTGCAATACAGAAGAACTGCAGTGTATTATCATCGCAATCATATCACTGCAGGTTCAACTCCCCTACAGGGGGATAAAAAAATGTAAGAAAATAAGTTAAAAAAAAATAATAAAGAAAAGCCTTTTTTTGCATATTTTTGTTTTTAATAAAAAAATGTGTAGCATCATTGCATCTGTACTGATCCTTACAACAGATTGAATACATGTGTTATACTGCACAGTAAACAATATAAAAAATAAGCAAAAAAAACAGCAACAGTTTTGCTCATTTCTCATCTTTCAAAAAAGCAATAAAAGTGATCAAAAAAGCGGTATGTACCCCAATATGGTAGCAGTAAAACCTATAAGTTATCATGCAAAAAACAAAGCCTCAGAGCTCCGTTGATGCAAAATTAAAAAAAGTTTTTTTTTTCAAAAAGTTTTTTTTTTAATTGTGCAAAAGTGGAAAAACCTAATAAAATCTACATTTTGCATTGTCTTAATAGTACCAATCTGCAGAAATAAGTCGTAATGTCACTTGTGCTGCATGATTAACACTTTAAAATAAAAATTGCCGTATTGAGGTGTTTTTCTCCCTTCCCCAAAAAATGTATAAAGGTTTTACATTACGTTGCATGTGCCCAAGAAAGGGTGCACTAAAAACTACGGCTCACCGCGCAAAAACACAAACGCTCATACGGCCGCATTGATAGAAAAATGAAAAAGTTATGATTTTTAAAGAGTGGACATGAAAATCCCCCAAACTCATCACATCGTTAGGTCCAAAATAAGCCGTGAAAAAATGTAAAATAAAGATCAATAAAGTTACTTTTCAATTATTAGTAAATTTAATAAAATTTAAATTTAAAGAAATTCGTTGTTCCCAGTCGCTGCATCAATTAAAAAAAAAAAAAACAGGTAATGCTGCATTTGTAAAAGTTCAGTTTATTAAAATGTCACATTATTTATGCTGTCAGGAGACAAGCACAATAACAGAATTACGCTTTTCTGGTCTCCTCAACTCCAAAAAAAAAAGAATTAATAAAAAGTTCTGTATACCCAAATATGGCAATAATAAAAACTACAAGTCACCCTGCAAAAAAGACAAGCCCTCCTGCAGTGCAAGGCCACGAAAAGTATGAAAAAAGTTGTTGGAGGATAAGGTTACAGAGAGAATTCTATTTTGAAAACATATTTTATATTTTTGAGTAAGACTACATCAAAAAATATAAATGTAGAATCAATGTAATTATTCTGCATATACTGACCCACAGAAAAACGATAACAGGTCAACTTAGTGGCTATAAATGCTATAAAATCAAACCCCTAAACATGGCAAAATTGAACGATTTTTGTGCTATGCACCATATTCAGATAGATATGAGATACGTAGAAAGATAGATAGATAGATAGATAGATAGATAGATATGAGATAGATAGATAGATAGATAGATAGATAGATATGAGATAGATAGGAGATAGATAGATATATAGATAGATATGAGATAAATAGATAGATATGAGATAGATAGATAGATAGATAGATAGATAGATAGATAGATAGATGATAGATAGATAGATAGATAGATAGATAGATAGATAGATAGATAGATAGATAGATAGATAGATATGAGATATTAGATAGATAAATAGATAGATATTAGATAGATAGATAGATAGATAGATAGATAGATAGATAGATAGGAGATAGATAGATAGATAGATAGATACATAGATATGAGATAGATAGATAGATAGATAGATAGATATGAGATAGATAGATAGATAGATAGATAGATAGATAGATAGGAGATAGATAGAAAGATAGATAGATATGAGATAGATAGGAGATAGATAGATATATAGATAGATATGAGATAAATAGATAGATATGAGATAGATAGATATGAGATAGATAGATAGGAGATAGATAGATAGATAGATAGATAGATAGATAGATAGATAGATAGATAGATAGATATGAGATAGATAGATAGATATGACATAGATAGATATGAGATAGATAGATAGATAGATATGAGATAGATAGAGAGATATGAGATAGATAAATAGATAGATATAAGCTAGATAGGAGATAGATAGATAGATAGATAGATAGATAGATAGATAGATAGATAGATAGATAGATAGATAGATAGATAGGAGATAGATAGATAGGAGATAGATAGGAGATGGACAGATAGATAGATATGAGATAGATAGATAGATAGATAGATAGATAGGAGATAGATAGATAGATAGATAGATAGATAGATAGAAGATAGATAGATATGAGATAGATAGATATGAGATAGATAGATAGATAGATAGAAGATAGATAGATAGATATGAGATAGATAGATAGATATGTGATAGATAGATATGAGATAGATATGAGATAGATAGATAGAAATTAGATAGATAGATATGAGATAGATTGATAGGAGATAGATAGGTATGAGATAGATAGATAGGAGATAGATAGATAGATAGATAGATAGATAGATAGATATGAGATAGATAGATAGATAGAGAATAGATAGATGATAGATATGAGATAGATAGATATGATAGATAGATGATAGATAGATAGATAGATAGATAGATGATAGATAGATAGATAGATAGATAGAAATTAGATACATAGATAGATAGATAGATAGATAGGAGATAGATAGATATAAGATAGATAGATAGATAGATATGAGATAGATAGATAGATAGATATGAGATAGATAGATAGATAGATAGATAGATAGATAGATAGATAGATAGATAGATATGAGATAGATAGAGGATAGATAGATAGATAGATGATAGATAGATATGAGATAGATAGATGATAAATAGATGATAGATAGATGATAGATAGATATTAGATAGATAGACATGAGAGAGATACATAGATAGATAGATAGATAGATAGAGTAAATTCTATTGGAACGTCTGGATGGATGTCTTGTGGATACATTGTGATATCTCCCAGTCTTGACATCCTATACTGTGCCTTACTGTATGACAATGACTTGTGTGATACGACAAGCTCAGCTTTGCTACACCTGTATGTACACATTGCTTTCTGCCGTCCTATTTGGAGGGTGATTTGTTTGTGCGCTGCATTAATATGGCTGCCGGTATCTCATGAAGTCTTGTCACTTAGTTGTTCGGTGGTAAGTAGGTCTCTCCCTTCATCTGGCACGTTGATGGGGTCTTCACACTCGGGTAGCCCTGAGGTGCGTTTGTGTAAAGCCAGATTGTTTTCGTTAGCATAATCAGTGAACTCACTGTTCTACCTGGATGTCTGGGAAAATTGCCAAAAGATCTCTCAACATTTCAATCAGAGGCCCGAGTCTATAAAGCTGTCAGATTTCTTGTAGGTCAATTTACGCTTACAATGGCTCCAGCGTTGTGTTCATTTAAGAAGAAGAAAAAAAAGAGTCCGCACGTGTCGTTGGTGCTCATAACTCATATTCTGCTCTGACGAAGAAGAATTACTACAAAATCTAGAATCATTTCCGGATATTTTATGTCTTCTACGCAAGAAAAATCGTAAGAGCGTTAAAACATTTTCATTTAGGTTTGCAAATGTGTTTCGGAAAGCATCGCCTCAGACGCGGAGATTTAGCCGTGACTTATTACAAACAACCTTGCACTTGATATCCTTATTGAAAATGTATTTATGGGCCATTAAACACAAAAATATTTCATACTGATAGATGAAGCTCCGGGAAAATGCACCCTCCAAAACCCGCGAGCAAACAGCTCTAGTCTGTGGCCTGAAACTTTAGGGGAAAGTGTTTTACACCGGTTCACATAAAAGATAGGGGGCGGCTACTTCTATGTAACGCTCGCCCTTACACTAGCGCAGCTTACAGCCGCAGGGAGTGGAGAGAATACAAAGCTCCGAGGAGGACGGCTTCCGTCTCTTGATGATGTGGCTAGGATGTCACCGCCCAGGACAGCACTCTAGGGAACTAAACAGGATTAAGCCTGCGCCAATCACGGCTGTGCCTTGACATTCACCTGCTTCATAATTGGCGTAGTTGGCAGGATGGCGACAAACCACCAAGTGTGCCCAGTTGCCCGAGGATGGTCAATGTTAAAGTGGGTGGGAGGGGGGGAATGTAGGGGAGTAGCACTGACAACATTTACACTAGAGCGGCTTACAGCCACTGCTCTCCTGCGTAGGCAAGGAGTGGGGAGAACACAAAACACTGAAGAGGAGGGGGTCTGCCCCTTGATGATGAGGGCGGTGATGTGGCTAGCAAGTCAATATACAGTACAGGCCCCTTAATAGAAAACTAAACAGGACTAAGCCTCTGCCTCCCTCTATCACCACCACGCCATGACATCTGTCTATCACCACCATGCCATGATATCCGTCTATCATCACCACGCATGACATCCATCTATTATCACCACACCATGACATCCATCTGTCACCACCACGCCACGACATCCGTCTATCACCATCCCGCCATGACATCCATCTACCACCACCACGCCATGACATCCATCTACCACCATCCCGCCATGACATCCATCTACCACCACCATGCCATGACATCTGTCTATCACCACCACACCATGACATCCATCTACCACCATCCCGCCATGACATCCATCTACCACCACCATGCCATGACATCTGTCTATCACCACCACGCCATCACATCCATCTGTCACTACCACACCATGACATCCATCTATCACCACCACGCCATCACATCCATCTGTCACTACCACACCATGACATCCATCTGTCACTACTACACCATGACATCCATCTATCACCACCACGCCATGACATCTGTCTATCACCACCACGCCATGACATCCATCTATCAGCACCACACCATGCCATCCATCTATCACCACCACGCCATGACATCCATCTAAGACCACCACGCCACGACATCCGTCTATCACCATCCCGCCATGACATCCATCTACCACCACCACGCCATGACATCCATCTACCACCATCCCGCCATGACATCCATCTACCACCACCATGCCATGACATCTGTCTATCACCACCACACCATGACATCCATCTAACACCACTACGCCATGACATCCATCTAACACCACTACGCCATGACATCCATCTATCCCTACGACACCATGACATCCATCTGTCACTACCACACCATGACATCCATCTATCACCACCACGCCATCACATCCATCTGTCACTACCACACCATGACATCCATCTATCACCACCACGCCATCACATCCATCTGTCACTACCACACCATGACATCCATCTATCACCACCACGCCATCACATCCATCTGTCACTACCACGCCATGACATCCATGTATCACCACCACGCCATGACATCTGTCTATCACCACCACGCCATGACATCCATCTATCACTACCACGCCATGACATCCATCTATCATCACCACGCCATGACATCCGTCTAACACCACCAAGCCATGACATCCATCTACCACCACCACGCCATGACATCCATCTATTACCACCACACCATGACATTCATCTATCACTACCACGCCATGATATCCATCTATCACCACCACGCCATGACATCCATCTATCACTACTACACCATGACATCCATCTATCATCACCATGCCATGACATCCATCTATCATCACCACGCCATGACATCCATCTATCACCACCACGCCATGACATCCATCTATCACTACTACACCATGACATCCATCTATCACCACCACGCCATGACATCCGTCTATCATCACCATGCCATGACATCCGTCTAACACCACCAAGCCATGGCATCCATCTATCACTACCACACCATGACATCCATCTATCACTACTACACCAAGACATCCATCTATCACCACCACGCCATGACATCCGTCTATCATCACCACGCCATGCATAGCAAAGAATAAAATGGACCACCATTATCCCATTATAGGGCCACATTTTGCCACTGGACTCTATAGCTTTGTTTTTGTTTTCCACTCTACACCATTTTCAAGATCATTGGGCCATATCTCTACCCCATTAGCTGCTCTTCCCAAGGAGAGGGGAGCTATACCACCCAACAGCAATGGGTATGGGACCAGCCAGGACTGGACCCTCTCACTCCATGGGCCCCATAACAGCTTCATGAGCTGCCTCTATGGTAAGCATACCATTGTATACCTAACCCTATGCTGCCATGAAGAAAGCACTATGGTCACAACCGATTTTATTCCTTGACTACCTATATATAATAGCTGTTCTACAGGGTTAAATAGGACTCTTATGTCAGTGGGCCCGCCTGCATAGCTTTGTAGCTGTTGCCCCTGTGAGGGTATATGTAATACCCCGGTGTCAACTGGAATGGGGCCTGACTGATTCTCGATAGGCACAGGAGGGGGCCCACAGTTGTGGACACAGAAGCGCTCACAACGGAACTGCATGGCGCAGTGTCTATAACCGTCACTGGTCGCCCATAGTGGTGATACTGGCTAGCGCTCTGCTGGGCCTCCTCTTCACACAGTCAACTCCAATGTGAACTTTTCCAAGTGGATTCTGCCCTTAAAAACCTCTGTAGAAATCCACAGCTGAGCTTGTATGGCCTTTCAATGGGCGAACCCACGTATAGGATTCCTAGTGTGAATATGGCGTGGAGTTTGTGTCAAGAAGTAACGTCCCTTTTTTATCTGCACCATATATACTATAGCGTGGATTCCCATTCAGAGTAATAGGATGTGGAATTGATGCAGAATTGATGCCGATTCCATGTCAACGGCGTGGCAAAGTTTTGCTGTGCGAATTTACTCTGCGGTAATTTTATGAACTTTTATGCCACTTTCTGGAAAATTTTTGCACAAACAGGTATCTGCATAAAATGTGTAACTTTTGAGTTCTCTGTGCTGGCCCACACTTTTTCAAAAAGTGGGTAGTTCTTATCAGGAAGGGGCGTGGCTGCCACAGATGTACAGACCTGTGTATAATTTATGCCAGAATTTGGCTTAAATTATACCAGAAATGAATGTCGGGTCGTACCTGCGTACATCTCTGAGAAGGTGCACAGAGCTGCTGGGATGCACAGCTCCTCCTCATGGATTAGGCACATTGTATAACGGGAGAAATTATACTAAACATGGCATCAGAAATGCAAAGCTTGGTAAATTTCCCCTTCTATCATTTCTTTCATTTTCTTCCTACTCATCCTTGTTTGCCCATGCAGGCTCTTTGTGTATGCAGATTGGGCTGTGAATGTGGAGTGGGCAGTTTCCTCCATTCACTGTCAATGGGTGATACGAGGGGCTGCTGATAAAGCTTTGGCTTTACCCAGAAAGAAACAAGATAGGAAGATGAAACGTTCCATTTCTCCCACATCCTCTCCACTGATGCCAACACACTTCTTACATCGGGATTCCAAGCCTTGCAAAAAGAAGGATTTCGGTTGTGCCTCAAACCAGTCATCCGTAGCAGCCATGGCATCAGAAATTGTGTGAAATTTGGTCCCCTTGAGGTGTGTCTTCAGGTTTGGAAGCAGATGATAGTCGGTGGGAGCTAGATCTGGTGAATAAGGTGGGTGGTCAACCAGCCGGAAGCCTAGCTCCACCAGTTTTGCCGTGGTCGCTTGTGCAGTGTGAGCGGAGGCATTGTCTTGTAGGAACAGGATTCCTTTGGACAGCCTGCCGCACCTTTTGGCCTTCAGAGCTGCCTTCAATTGGTCCAAAAGTCCAATGTAATACCTTGCATAGATGGTGGAACCATTGTGAAGGTCGTCCACTAGCAGCACGCCCTCCTTATCCCAGAACACAGACGCCATCACCTTAGTGGCTGAGAACCACTGGGCCTCCACTCTTTTGACTGCTCCTTGGTTTCAGGGTCATACAGATAAATCCAGGTCTCCTCCATAGTGACCAGTCGATCCAGGAAGTTCTTATCAGTCCGGAAACTCTGACAAATGGACCAGGAAGTTTTCACTCGCATGGTTTTCTGATCTGTTGTCAAACACCTGGGGACCCACTTTGCAGATCGCTTCTTCATGGATAATGACACAAACACGTTCACCAGAAACCCCCATGATGTCGGCTATTCCTGCAGCTGAAATTGCCGATTCTCCGGTATGAGGTTGTGCGCAGCATCGACGATCTCCAAAACAACAACCTCTCTCGGTCGTCCAGGACGTTCCTCATCATCGGTGCTGAAGTGGCAACCCAGGTCTTAACTGTAGAATATGAAGGGCATTGATCCCCCGATGTCTGCCACATATCACCATGAATATCCGCCGCAGACTTTCCTTGCAGAAACAAGAATTGTATCACTCCTCTGCTCTAATTTACTGTGAATATCGCCTTAGACTCCGCCATTTTGTTTTCCCGCATGCCGAGATCACGGTTGCCATAAGCTACAAAAACAACATTTTGAAAACATATATTAGACACATAAGGCTTTCATGTGATGTAACATACGTTACCATAGAAACAAAAAATGAACACAAAGCCAAAGACTTATCAGCAGCCCCTCGCATCAGTGGGAGGAGGAAACCTGATGTCAACCATTGGCAGTGAACGGTGTGGACAGTCCGCTTAAAAGGTTTACAGCGCCAGGAGCTGGATCTAGTTGAGAAAAAATATTAATGGTGTTAACGGGGTATCAGAAGCAGGACCATAATGTGAGGACCCTGTCAGCAGACCCAAATATCTCAGCTTCATGCACCTTTATGAGTCTGAGATAGGGGAAATATTGAATTAGCTGCAGCCTATCTTGTGAATATCATAGGTGGGAATTTACACACCACAACGACCCCCCAAAGTTCCAGTCAGGGAACAAGAAAACAAAAAAACATTGAACCCACCTGCAGCTCCTCCCTTTTCCTGTTTGTGCCATATGTAAAATTTCAATGCTTAGTACAGTGAGTAGTTGTGGGAGTAAACTATCCAGGCCCCGCCCCTGAGGAGCGCACTGGCTGGAGAATGGTTGCTATTGTGCCCACTAGGGAGTCAAAGAACCTTAAAAATCATTTTCATTTGTACCTACTGGCATTTTGAAGAAGCCAACAGGAAGAAAAAATACATCTCCAGTATTACAATGTTGCATGCCATGGAATTATTCAGTGTTTTCCACATGAATGAGATACTTACACTTCTGCTGCAATTAGAGTTCCAAAAACCAAAACAATCCCTACAAATCATCTTAATATGAATCCAGCTCCTCTATGGTCCATTTACACCTGGTTACAGCACAGTCATCTTCTATATGTAGTCACCTTCCTCCAGCATATAACACCCATAGAGCTTCATACATGACTCCGGTATCACGTTGGTAGTTACAGTCTAGCACCTTTTTCCAGTCGAGCCCTCAGGGAAGTGTCACATACAGTACAGGCCGGCTCATTCATTTGTATGCGGCTGCTTCTGCAGGTCTGTGTTAAGGACATTCGGGATATGCTCTACCCCTTTAAATTGCAATTGCAGATTCACCATTGTCTCCTCTGTCATCCTTTGCTTTGTGGATGCCAGAATCTGGTTAACCCCTTAGTGACGCGGCCTAGTTTGGTTCCAAGGACGTGACTATTTTTGGGCGATTTTCACCTACACTTTTCAAAAGCCATAACTTTTTTTATTTTTCCATCAACATAATCGTATGAGGCTTGTTCATCGCGTGGCCACTTGTAGTTTCTGTTGGAACCATTATGGAGTATATATAATATATTGTAAAGTTTTTATTTATTTTTAGAGGGAAAGGAGAAAAAACACCTCGATTCTAGCATTTTTTCTTTTTTTACAGCGTTCACTAAGACCGAATGCAAGATCATCAGACCCTGCGCCTCAGCACTGACCCCCACGTACCTGTCTTGTCTTCTCCCTCTGCTCTGTGGATGTGCCGGCTGGTGCGCTGCCGTCCATAGTGATGACGCAAATCTGCCGCGACTCGTAGCGGGACGGATGGCTTCCATTGACTGCAATAGAAGCCTTCTGGGCTAGCCATACACTAGAATAAAACATGCTGCGATTTTTCCCTGCGAGCGGAAAATCACAGTCGATTTCTGCTCGCGGGCAGGGAAAAGCGTTTTACTTAGCATGTCTATGGGCAACATGTGCTGTGGAATCGGGAGGCGAACGCTCGCTTTGGATCCCGCAGTGCAAAGACAGTATGAAATGATGCCCCCTCAACACAACTCCACTTCCCCCTCACACTTATTTAGCAGGCACTGAAAGCACCAATGTACAATATACCCAACACATATTAAACTATCAAGACTTGTCTAAAGTGACAGAGTAACAACGCCCCAGGAGTGGCCTTAATAGTAAGTGTTCCTCTTCGTGGCCTCAAAAGTAACAGTGACCCCCTTAATGGCCTCAGTAGTAATAATAACCCCATTAGATGGCCCATTAGTAACAGTGACCCCTGTCAGTGATTCCAGTAGTAATAACGTCCCCCACAGTAGCGCCAGTAGTAACAGTGCCCCTTATACTGGCTTCAATAGTAATAGTGTCCCCATAGTGGTCTCAGAAGTAATAGTGTCCCCCATAGTGGCCCCAGGAGTAATAGTGACCATCATAGTCGCCCCAGTAGTAATAATGACCCTATTAGTTATAGTGACCCCGTGACCTCACAGTGGCAGCAGTAATAATAACATACTCACACTGGCCCCTAGTAGTAAAAGTGACCCCCCCCTCCCATAGCGGCTTCAGTAGTAATAGTGTCCCCATAGTGGCCTCAGTTGTAATAGTGACCCCAGTAGTTTTAGTGACCCCCATAGTGGCCCTAGTAGTAGTAGTGTCCATCTTGGTAGTCCCATTAGTTTAGTGACCCCCATAGTGGCCCTAGTAGTAGTAGTGTCCATCTTGGTAGTCCCATTAGTTTAGTGACCCCCATAGTGGCCCTAGTAGTAGTAGTGTCCATCTTGGTAGTCCCATTAGTTTAGTGACCCCCATAGTGGCCCTAGTAGTAGTAGTGTCCATCTTGGTAGCCCCATTAGTTTAGTGACCCCCATAGTGGCCCTAGTAGTAGTAGTGTCCATCTTGGTAGCTCCATTAGTTTAGTGACCCCCATAGTGGCCCTAGTAGTAGTAGTGTCCATCTTGGTAGTCCCATTAGTTTAGTGACCCCCATAGTGGCCCTAGTAGTAGTAGTGTCCATCTTGGTAGTCCCATTAGTTTAGTGACCCCCATAGTGGCCCTAGTAGTAGTAGTGTCCATCTTGGTAGCTCCATTAGTTTAGTGACCCCCATAGTGGCCCTAGTAGTAGTAGTGTCCATCTTGGTAGTCCCATTAGTTTAGTGACCCCCATAGTGGCCCTAGTAGTAGTAGTGTCCATCTTGGTAGTCCCATTAGTTTAGTGACCCCCATAGTGGCCCTAGTAGTAGTAGTGTCCATCTTGGTAGTCCCATTAGTTTAGTGACCCCCAGTCAGGCAGCAACTCGACAAGCATTTAACTCACTTGTTTTGTATGTCTGTCCCGGCAGCATTTGTGCTTCATACAGGCTGGCATCTGCATGCAGGGATGGAGGTGGCAGGTGAGATGTCAGGGGTCACGGACTGAGTACAGCAGCAATGGCTCAGACTGCCAGCGGACCTGAACTACAAAATAAGTACGATAAATGCTTGTCGGGTCAATGCCAGACAGGCTTATAGGTGGTCAGTAAAAAATAGGTAATGCAGGCAGTTGCGGGTTGCCTCATGCCGGGGCTGCCCCTGTTTACACACCGCAGTGGCCCTTGTGTAAAGCTGAGCGTCCGGGGCTGGTGTATGCAGCTTCAAGATTGGTGGGTGGTAAGTCTAGTGGGCCAAGTAGCGGCTCTGGGACAGAGACCTACCTTGCATGTCCATTTTGTCCTTGGGACTCTGCTGGTCACTCTTCGCTTGGCGTTCAACCGGAAGCACTGGGAGCAGTGAGCAAGTACCCAGTGTGACCCTTCAAAAAACTGCTTCTCAGCTCATCTCCTAACTTCCCAGCTTCCCTGTTGTGCCTTGAGCTCATGGGCCCTCGCTTTTTGGTTCACTTTCTCTACTGCTCTGCTTTAGCAGCTGGTCGGGAACCGTCCTGCACTGATCTACCAGCGCATTGTGCAAGGCAGCAGACACTCTCAGACAACAAGGACAAACAGTGTAAAATGTTGCAAAAACAGTGAATGCAACATAAAGCATCATGATCAATATCTGCGCACCAACAGTATGCATTCCTCTATCATACCCCAGTACTGCAGGCACCGCTCCCATTGACGGCATTAGGGGTCTACCACCTACTAGATTAAGTAGCTAGACCCTCGCCCTGGAAGGCCCAGATGAACAATAGCCATCTTTGGCTGCTGGGATAGACGATGGTAATAGAGAGGACACGCTGTTCTGCAACGTAAAGGGAAATGGTAAAACTGCAATTTATTTCCTCCTTTGCTGGAAATATAAATATTAGTTGTCAATAACAGGCAATTACGTGTTGCGCGGATTAAGCAATAATAAGCGCAAGATAAAAACAGGGTTTTGCTAATCAAATAAATGAAAAGAACTCGGCCGAGGTTCTAAGCGTCGGTTTTATAAAGAGCACAGTCAACATCCGAGGAAGAGATGAAAAGCAGCCATTTAGTGCAGGTATCTAACAAGCGCCACAACCTCAGTCTGAGGACGCCGCTTTCTCCAGTCGACGCTCGCAGTTCATTATCATCCCTAGAGGGGAGATGAGAAAAACCTGAAAGAATAAGGAAGATGAAAAGAAGATCTGTTGTAGGAGTAAGGTTAAAAGCTTCATGCAGCAGGGAATCCTGACACATTAGGATACCCACAAGGGAGAAGTGAAAGGGATTCCAGGTAGTCTTTCAATATTGCAAGAGCTCTAACAGAAGAAGGTAGTTTGCGCTATTTTACATACAAGCCGCCGTCTCTATTTCTGAAGTGCCAACAGATATTTTAGATTTTAGGATTTCGGCTTAGAGCAGCCTCATGTTTGCAATGTAAAAGCAAATCTAACCAGGAGACGACTTCTTACCGATTCCCTACAGTTTGGAACCCCACTTAGATCTTAAAGTGAATGCCCGCCCGTTAACGCCAGATCATTTCTATCACAATTCACTTTCACTAGTGTCTGGAGATGATACGGAGCTCCAACGCCCTACAACTAAAGGGATATTCCTATCTCCGACTTTCATATACCTCAACTGTCCAAGGTTCGGCAAGACAGTCCCAGTTTTTAACTGCCCTCCCACCAAAATGGGCTGGTCTGTGAATGTCCCAGCTCCCTTTCCTGTCCCATGTCTTTAGTTACACCCCCAACTAATTGCCTGTGCCTACCTGCATTTCTAGCACCAGGCGGACCAGAGCATTTTTATTTTTCCGCTGACAGAGCTGTACAAGGGCTTGTATTTTGCCGGATGACTTGTAGTTTTATTTCGTACCATTATGAGGTATATATATAACTCTTTGATTACTTTTCTTTTGGGGGGAAGTGAGATGATCAAAAACAACTATCCTGGCATCAGGTTTTCTGTTTTTTCACTGTGCTGAATAACACAATATTTTATGGTGCGTGTTGTTACAGATGTGGTAACCCCAATTATGGATGGTGGGGGGCTGTATTTTTATTTTTGAATATTTAATAAAATTTTTAAGGGGAAAATTATGTTTTTTAGATTTTTTTTTTGTAAAACTACTTGGATGCCACGGTCAGCAATAATAATCTTTATACTACTATTTAAATGCCCAAGAAGGTTGGGAAATATTGTGAAATTAGATTCTCAAAGCACAATCATTAAAAATCCCTAAAAGAAGGAAGAATGGGAAGCATTTAAGGAGACCAGGATGGATGAACACAGAACTTGTACATGTTAAAACGGAAGAAAAATATGTTTATCAAATGGAAAGAGGAGGAAATATCTAAAGAAGAATATAATGTGGTCTGCAGAAACTGTAGGGCAAGTGTCAGAAAAGCTAAAGCTGGTAATGAATTGAGGCTTGTAACAGAGGCCAAAAGCAATAAAAAAGGATTTTGGGGGTCAAAAGCAAAAGAAAAGTCAAAGATGTTATTGGATGCTTACAAGATGAAAATGGTGAATTAGTTAAGAATGATGCTGAGAAGGCTGAACTTTTAAATTCTTATTTTGTATCTGTTTTCTCTCAGGACGTAGATGGAACATCAACTGATCTTCCCTGTGCTAATGGGGGAATAAAAGAATGCAGCCTATCTATAAGCAGAGAGATGGTGAGGGAACACTTAGCTAATTTAAATTAATTCAAGTCCCAAGGTCCAGATGAATTACATCCTAGGATACTAAAGGAAGCAGCGGACGTAATTTCTGAACCACTCGCCGGAATCTTTGAAAATTCCTGGAGAACAGGAGAAGTCCCAGAAGATTGGAAAAGGGCAAATGTTGTCCCTATCTTCAAAAAACGGAAGAAGGTGGATCCAGGAAAGTACAGGCCTGTGAGCCTGACTTCTATACGGAGAAAGATCTTTGAGCAAATTATTAAACAGCATGTATGTAATTACTTGGAAGAAAATGGAGTAATTAACCAGAGCCAGCATGGGTTTGTAAGTCATGCACGACGAATCTAATTTCTTTCTATGACAGAATCACCGATTGGGTTGATTAGTGAAATGTGGTGGATATAGTATATCTTGACTTTAGTAAAGCATTTGACAATGTATCTCATACCATACTTATTGAAAAAGCGACCAAATATGGGATTGACAAGGCAACTTTTAGGTGGATTCACAGCTGGCTGAGTGATCGTACTCAAAAAGTGGTCATAAAAAGCTGCACATCCAAGTGGAAGAATGTATCAAGTGGGGAACCATAAGGCTCTGCCCTAGGCCCAGTGTTGTTTAACATTTTAATAAATGATCTGGAGGAGGGAATTGATGGGAAACTGATCAAATTTACCAACGACACAAAGCTAGGAGGGATAGCTAACACTAGGGAAGAGAGAGAGAGAGAGTATTTAAAAGTTCTAGAAAAGCTTGCACAGTGGTCAGCGACTAATAGAATGGTATTTAACAAGCAGAAATGCAAAGTCCTACATCTGGGTAAGAAAAATGAGAAAAGCACATACAGAATGGGAGAAATTGGGCTAAGCAGCAGCACATGTGAAAAGGACTTGGGTATACTAATAGATCATAGACTGAACATGAGTCAACAATGCGATGCAGCAGCCAAAAAGGCAAACACAATCCTGGGATGTATTAAGAGAAGAGTCTAGATCATGTGAGGTCATTATCCCCCTCTACTCTTCCTTAGTCAGACCTCATCTGGAATACTGTGTCCAGCTCTGGGCACCCCACTTAAAAAAAAGACATTGACAAACTGGAGCAAGTTCAGAGAAGAGTTACCAGGATGGTGAGTGGTCTGCAAATCATTTCCTATGAGGAACAGTTAAAGGATCTGGGAATGTTTAGCAGAAGAGAAGGCTGAGAGGAGACTTAATAGCTGTCTACAAATATCTGAAGGGCTGTCACAGTGCAGAGGGATCAGCCCTATTCTCATCTGTACAAGGAAAGACTAGAAGCAATGGGATGAAACTGAAAGGGAGGAGAGACGGATTAGATATTAGACAGTGAGGGGGATCAATGAGTGGAACAGGTTACCACAGGAGGTGGGGAGTTCTCCTTCAATGGAAGTGTTCTGCGCTGATCATAGTTACAGTATAATACAATGTAGCACCCAACACTGTGATAGTAAAAGTATCGATCAGCCAGCATGAAGCTGCGGTTATAAAGTCGCGTCACTCCTGGATTGTAATGTTCCTTCTCGCTTATATTATCTTTTCCATAGTCAATACTCTTCGGCTCCAGAAAGGATTCCCTGCTCTTGGCAGATGCGACTGTGAACAGGTAAGAGTCATAAAATGCTGCTGGAGCCACGAAGCGGAGATGTTATCTTTGGCCGGGCCGAGACGTCGCAGGAACTCATTTGCTCTACTAGTCAAATCGCCCTTTCCAATAGAAAGTCAAGTGCGAGGTTAATTGATTTAAAGTGACAAAGTTAAAATGGTTCAAGGGAAGTCAAAGAGATTCGCTGACTGATTTAATCACATTTTTTATTCATTTTATGAACACCACCAGAAGGACAGTTATTAAATCGCTGCCATCTTCCGTGCGCGCTGGAAGCAGATGCTTTCAAATGCCCATTTAATGGCACAATCAGTGGATAAGCTCTCCCAGCCTTCATATGCTAAAGCCAAGGGATGCGTATAACTCAGCTCATGGCAGTGCTGCCACAACGGGGGCGCCACTGTACCCGGTGATCTGAGCGCCAACCCCGCAGCTGGCAACCAAAATTACAGAAGGCTAGCTGCACAAGATGCACTTTCACCTGCTAGTTTGTTGATTGGCATCAGGGGTGCCCCAAGTTTTTATGCTGTTTTAAGCAAAGTTAGAAATGGTTGTCCCCCCCACCCCACAAAAACCTCTCATTTTACAGGCCTTGAAAGCGCCAATACATGAGATAACCAACATATATTTGAACCATTGAGACTTATCTAAAGTGACAGAGTAGTAGTGGCCCCAATAAGAAGTGCCCCCATTAGTGGCCCCAATAGCAATAGTCGCACCATTAGTGGCCCCAGCAGTAATATTGACACTGTTAGGGCCTCCGTAGTAATAGTGACCCCTAGAGAGGCCCCAGTATTCATAATGACTCCATTAGTGGCCCCAGTGGTAATACTGACTCCTATTAATGGCACCAGTAGAAATATTGACCCCCATAGTGGCCCCAATAGAAGAAGTGACCCCTGGTCTGGCGATCAGGACCCCTCGAAGTCTCCTCTGTGTATAGTACAGCATCTTCATGTAAGCTGACGGCAGGTCAGAACCTCTGATGACAGTAATGCCCGCCGGGCAGGAGCTAAAGACCGAGGGAATTAAATGCTCGCCGGGTTGCTGCCCAGCAGGCTCACAGCTGGCTATAAATATAGCTGGTATAAATAAATTCCATCCTTAATTACCTGCCGAGGGGCTCCGATCGCCTCATGGTAGGGGCACCCCTGACTGGCATGAGTGCCAATATAACCATAGGGTAAGTGGTGCATCTGCACCAGGCACCCTGACAGACTACTTTCAGCTCTGTGTCCTCAGTTGAACAGTATTGCGAAGCAGGAAGCCCCCCATAGAGCAGCTTAGTAAAAAGTACAGTAGGGTATGCTTAGCTTTTGCATGCCTCCCCGCCACTCCGGTCCCCACACTCTCCATTCACTCTCAGCTTGAGCTGTCATGTGGCTGGCTAATCATTTGATTGCTGTGGCCAATCATCGGTCTCAGTAGCGCTGTGGCTAGTGATTGGTCACAGAGGTCATGTGCCTATATGGGCAGGTGGCTGTGTAGAGGGGGGCACCAGTATCACCCCACTGTAGTTTGTTTGGACCATATTGCTTTAATTAAGCAAATTAGTCTTGGTCAACCAAACCAGAGACTCCTCCAAATAGTAGAGCAGCCAATATGTAAATAGGCTGTCTTGGGGATCTTGGCCTTCCGTAGTACAGAGCAAGGTGCTCGTTAGCTGGATGGAGGGCCTTTGATGCAGCTCAGGGGGGCATTGGCTGTCTACCCTGCTGAGGGGCAGGAACTCCGGAAGCAGTTTGTCTGCAGACGGGTCGCTCTCCTTCTGGAGGGTTCTCTGCTTTTGTAAACCTGAGCTACTTTGCATACTTTTCCCATGGTGCATTGCCTAAGAATACGTCTCTTATCTCTTCAATGAGAGTTGGCGTTATGTGGTGCTCTTGGGTTCGGTATTATACGGTACGGTGACAAAAGCACATTGTTTCTTTATTCAAATTTTTTTTAATTATGTAAATTAGTAGTAATGCATACAAAACCTTTACAGAACATGTATGGTACCGGCCCACTACATTTATAGAAGGTCATCAATACTTTTAGGGCTCATTAAGGGTTTATATAGAGGGATGAGAAAAATTTGCAAGTTCTGTGCGTTTGCGCCACACTAAGAACCTGTGGGTTGCATTAACCCATTATTACCAATGAGTTGATTTACAACTGGAAGCAGGGGCGTAACTAAAGGCTCAGGGGCCCTGATGCAAAACGTGAGCTGGGGCCCCCCCTCTATCTGTATCTGTACCCGTACCCATACCTAAACCATGCTGCAGAGAGACATAACTTGAAGCTCCCAGGCCCCGATGCAAAACCTGTAACAGGGCCCCCAACTATAATGCTTTATTCATAGTACTGGGCTTCCTATATGGAGAAGAGAGGCCTTATGGGCCCCCTAAGGCTCCTGGGCCCGAGTGCAACCGCATCCCCTGCATCCCCTATAGTTACGCCCCTAGCTGGAAGAACTGGGCGTGTCCTACATGTCTGCAATATCACAGAAAGCACTTCCATTATTTGTGATGGGCCAGATAAAAATTGCGTCACAGTCACATGTGACAAACAAAACACATCGCACGCGCAGAAAGAATCACGGGTCACAGGGCTTATTCAGATGGGCGGATATTGGTCGGGTTTCACGTCCGGCCGATATATGCTGCTCCTCTCTGCAAGGGGAAGAGGCGGGACGGGACGGGAGCAGGGCACTGAACTCCCTCCCCCTCTCCACCCCTCACCACTGGTTGCAATGGGAAGGGGCAGGATGAGGCGGATCTTAGCCCCACCCTCTGTTCCGCCCCTCCCATTGCAAACAGTGGTGAGGGGCAGAGAGGGGGGCGGGAGCTCCCGTCCCGCCTCCCCCCTTGCAGAGAGGGGCAGCATATATCGGCCGGACGGGAAAACACGACCGATACACGCCCGTCTGAAAAAGCCCTAAAAGTGAGATATTAGAGTTTCTCGGACTGATATCGCGCGGGCCCATGGATCTGCAGCCTCCGGCGCGCTAAGAAGGAAACGGTGCAGATTGTCTTTGACGGAAAATCTACAACAAAATGTGCATCATTTCTGCATCAAACAGAGAAGTGCGGATTTAATGCTGATCTGCAGCTCATCTCACTCTACAGAAGGGGTGCGATCAGCTGCAGCTCGGCACCAAAATCGGCAGCAATCACATGGATTGTGACTAGAATTAAACATGGGATTGCTGCGCAGTTTGGCGCTGACGTTCTGGAGGACTACGTGTTCTGTAAACTCTACAGCGTATACTGAATGTGTGAAGGCGGCCTTAACCCCTCAGTGACCAAGTCTGTTGGCGCCTTAATGACTCATTTTTCATTTTTTCACTGTCACATGCTAAGAGTCGTACCTTTTTTTATTTTTCGTCGCCATGACCGTATGAGGGCTGATGTTTTGCAGCAGTTGTGTTTTTTAATGACACCATTTGGGGTATATATATTTGATTGCACAACTTTTTTAGGGGGGATTGGGAAAGATATCCCGTCTTCTCGGTCAGCACGGTTCCAGTGAGGCCGATTTTATATACTTTTTTTACGTTTTGCTATTTTTGTACAGAAAAAACTTTTCTTTTAAGGATTTGCCTTTGTGTTCCTGCATTCCAAGAGACACAGCGCTGTTATGTCCCATCCACGATGCTCTGCGGGGGCCTGTGTTTTGGGGAGATGAACTCTAGTGTTCATTTATGCCATACCAATACCAAATTCGCATACCTTTTTTTTTTTTTTTGCACCATCGCACACTTTTTTCTTTTTTACTTTTTTTCTTTTTATTGCATTTAAAGACTCCTAACATGGGCCACCATAGGTGGTAGATCCGGAGGCCATATTCATGGCTCTGGGTGCCCTAGCAACCCATCAGGATCCCACGATCCCATTGCGGGGGTCCAATACATGACAGAGGGAGCCCCCTCCCTCTGTCAGCCTTTTTACATGGCATGATCACATTGACTGCAGCATATAAAGGGTTAAACAGCGGGGGTCGGAGGTTTCTCTGATCCTCACCGTTTGAGCAAGTGGCAGGCAATTATACAGAAGCCGAGCACCCCCACCCCATCGCCCCCGCAAAAGGGAATAAAGCCCCTTAATGGGCGCTGTATGGGCTGTTGTTAAGGGGTTAAAGATACCACTGCAAAATATAACTCGCCCCGCAAAGCACAAGTCCTCATAGGGCTATGCTGAGAGAAAAGTAAAAGAGTTGTGAATCTTGGAAGGCGAGCGTGAAAAGAGAAACAAAACATGACAGGTCTTCAATGGGTTAAAAAAAATTTCATTTGTTACAACTTTACTTTTCTCTGCTTGCAGGTTTCGGCATGGAAGAGCGCTGAGAGCAGCAGGGAACTGGTTAAACCATCTGAGAGGCTGAACGGGTCTGCTTGGTGAACAACTCTAAAATGTGTTTTCATTCCTGACAGGGGATTATATGAAACAGATGACTTGCGCTTCTAATTTGTGGCCTTAAATTGCAAACAGAATTTCAGGAGTCGAGGAGAGTAATAAATGGCTATAGAGAGAGCCACACACACAGCCAAATCAGTATGTGGTGCTTGTAGGTTAAACTAAATGGGAAAAGACAGGTTATGACGGTTTAGTGTGTTACAGAAAAGGGAAAGGTTTAAATTACTGTTGCTGAGAGGTCGTGGATTGTGCCGTACGAGACAGCTCTGCCGGGGGACGTGCGGATACTGCGGCCGATACCAGAGAGGTACACACGGCCCCGCGGGATATTAGTTAATAAGCTTATCACATGATCACTTCATCTGTGCCAAGAAGAACCCCAATAACCAATGGCGTCCAAATGGGGTTCCAAAGCTGTAGAAAACCCCCAAAGTCAACCCTAATTATACACTATGTTGACAAACGTTTTGGGACACACATAGAAGGTGATACAATTTGATTTTATTCACATTTATTAGTTTGAGCTGCTTTTGACCTTAATGACTGCTGTAACCCTCCTAGGCTGCTTTGTACCAAATTCCCATAGATGTGTGCAGGGATTTAGCTCCATTCCTGGAGGAGCTTCAGATGGTGATGTGGGGGATGATGGGCGCATGGTTTCAGGATTCTAGTTTGTCCCAAAGATGCTTGATAGAACTGAGATCCGAACTTTGGGCCGCCCAATGAAGTTTGCAGATGTTCTCCTCCTCAAACTAACCCTGCACACTGCGTGCTGTAGGACATGGTGGTCGGTCATGTTGTGGAAGCATGGAGCTGTACTAGAGTGTTACCACAGGGTAGGTGATGCCACATTGTGCAGAATGTCTCTGTACCCATTGGTGTTGAGGGTGGACTTCACTGTAACCAATGGTCCTAGTCCTTCCCAGCCGAAACACCCCCACACCATAACAGAACCTCCTCCAATCCTCACTGTTGGGATGATGCCATCATATAGAAACTGCTCTCCAGGCAACCACCACACCCAGGTGCGGCCATCCGATCGAAAGATGGTGTACTGTGATTCATCTGTCAGCAACACTTGCTTCCACTCACTTACAGTCCATCGCTCCAAGTTCCATCACAGGCGCCGCTGTGAATTTACTGCTGTGATGTTGTGTGCAGCCGCTCGTCCATGGTAACCCTTCACATGCTGTTCCCTACGGATTGTTCTTGTACTAATGGATGTTCCATTGGCCTGTGAGACCTCCTGAGTGAGGGCAGATGATGTGTGTGATGTCTTCACAGCTCATACAAGGCTTCGTTGTCCATATTCTGTCAGTTTACATCGTCTCCCTGAACATGGCAGCATTGCACACACTGGATGACTTCCATCTCCCAATAACATGGCCAACAGTGGACTCTGGAAGGTCCAGAAGCTGTGATGTTCTGTACTGATTGATTGGGGACATCCCACCACCAGACCCCGCTGTCAGCTCTACATCTGGTGACATCTTCTGCCAGACCCTGTTGTCAGCTCTACACCTGGTGACATCCCCCCACCAGACCCCATTGTCAGCTCTACAACTGGTGACATCCCAACACCAGACCCCGTTGTCAGCTCTACAGCTGGTGACATCCCCCCACCAGACCCTGTTGTCAGTTCTACACCTGGTGACATCCCCACCAGACCCTGTTGTCAGTTCTACACCTGGTGACATCCCACCACCAGACTCCATTGTCAGCTCTACACCTGGTGACATCCCCCAACCAGACCACATTGTCAGCTCTATAGCTGGTGACATTCCACCAGTAGACCCCGTTGTCAAGTCTACGCCTGGTGACATCCCACCAGTAGACCCAGTTGTCAGCTCTACACCTGGTGACATCCACCACCAGACAACATTGTCAGCTCTACACCTGGTGACATCCACCACCAGACCCTATTGTCAGCTCTACACCTGGTGACATCCCACTACCAGATCCCATTGTCAGCTCTACACCTGGTGGCATCTGATGGTTTCTGTACTGGGATCTCCTATGTGATCCTCTCCTTTATACCTAATACTCACACATCTGATTTGCATATCCTCTATGCTTAACAGCATAGGATTGGTGGGGGGCCCAATATCTTCACCAACATAGTGTAATAATGTGCCAACAGAAGGGCTTGGTATTTGTTTTTCCCTTGACACCCTTTCCTTGACCATTGGGCTAATTGCCCACTGCTTGTAACAATGCAGTTTCTCTGAATATGGGTATGTATAAATGAATCTGCACTCTCCAAAATCTGTTGAAAGACTTTTTATTTACAAAGTACTAGAAAATCTAAGCTCTGGGATCCTGGGATCCGATTGTCTAATGCTTTGCAAATAAAAACTCTTGCATCACAGTTTGCAGAGTTATCCATGCATATGAATCTTGGTTAGGAGAACACCAGGCCCCCTGGATACGTTAGCGTGCTGTGCTTTTTAATTGCTGTGGCTTTCTGGAGCAAGGAGACCTCAGAGTTTCTCGCCACCACAGTCAGATTGGCCCATTAGCGTTCCAAAGGTTCCTGTGCTGGGTCTACAGTGATGGGCTTCTAATATGACAGTATTCAAAATGTCCATTTGAAGACAACTACATCTGAAGATGACCTTGGAGAGTCTATTTCTTATGGATCATGCATTCGATAAGCCAAGAGCTGATTGTTTCATCTGTGTCCTAGCATGCAACGTGGACTCATTCATCCGCACGAATCTGGGTTGGTAATCTGTTCCAGGCACTCCCTCCATTTTCTTGTGCTTTTGGGTCAGTAGAGGTGGATGTCTTGGAGTTCGGACATGAAGGCCTTCAACCTTTAGTATGTGCCTTAGGCTTCTTTCACACAAGCGCATATCGGCCGTCCTTTTTCACGGCCGACTGATATGCGCTGTGATCTGATGCATTGGATTCCAATGCATCAGATCACATGGGCGTATTACTGAGACAAAAAAGCGCCTGGCAAGGCCAATATAGTGCCGGGCGTTTTTACGTCGGGCCCAAAAGATAGTCCTGGAGCTATCTTTTTAGCCGGAATAAATCTGCCGCTGCATGGGCTCCTAAATTCCCTCCCTCTGCTCTCCTTCCCCCACCAGTGCAGGCTCACCTCTCTTCTCCTCCCTGCTCATTCTGTACAATGGAAGGGGGTGGTACAAGGGCGGAGCTAAGCGCTGACCCGACCCACCTCCTCCCATTGATGGCTATGGACAAGGGGTGGGACATGGGAGCTAAGCTACCACCCTCTCCCCGCCCCTTGCCCATAGCCATCAATGGGAGGAGGAAGGGCGGGACGCTGCTTAGCTCTGCCCCCGCCCCACCCTTTCCCATTGCAAAGAATGAGTGGGGAGGAGATGAGAGGTGAGCCTGCGATGGGGAGGGAGGGGAAATGGGCATATGCATATGCACCGGACACCACGACGTATGAACGGGTGCACAAACATTAGAGCTTCTACGCTCTAGATGGAAGTGTATATTGGCTGGCCGTGAAAACGCCAGCCAATATGCGCTCGTGTGAAAGAAGCCTTACTTTGCAAAAGGAAACATCAATGCTGCTGCCAGCAGGTCTTGCTGCGGGTCTTTTACAGTCACTGGAGGGATTTGACCACCTGCCTCCTCAGGAATATGCATGCCCACATCCAGGTAGTGCAGCTAGTGATCCTGTAACTTTGAACATGTGAACTGCTTCCGGCTGTATCTGTAGGAACATTCAACACTTTAGTATCTTTTTGTATCTTTTTCTGTACAAGACAATTGTCTCTTCTCATAACGTTTTGGACTCCTCTCTTGACATTAGCATGCAATCAAGCATCACAATCATCATGCGTTTTACCTCAAGTACACCTGATGCAACTAATGTAGACCATCAGATGTGCTTGAGACAACACCTTATTTGTAAATGTGTGCTCTTATGAGGAACTCTTTTCAGGGGGCTGCAGTAGTCCATAAAAGTGGCATTTGTGGTGAATTTGGAGAACCCCCTTGTTATATTGGTTGTGTTAAGCTATTTAAATTGTTCTTGTTAATTTTATTTTTTGCAAGCCGCTGAAAGTTTGTAAGTTTGGCAATTAAACCTGATTTGCAATGGGGGTTAAATAAGTTTGATTGCAACTGTGTTACTAGTTGATATAATGTTGCAGCCATACTGTAACAAGGAACACAAACCTTGAATTTGGTATTGTAGAGTTGGTAACCAGCATTCTAATCCCCCAAAACTGTGACTACCACCACCTCCAACCTTCTCCCATAGGGGATTTGATGCCACTTCTCATCCAATAAAAACACTGAGACTCGGGTTCGGATTAAATTGACTACAACAGCCATTTTATTATACAAACTTTGCCATGAAAAATAAATCTCTCCTCGTAAGCAAATACACATTGAAAAACCAAACGAGCGGGAGGGAAATCCTTGGAGCTACAAAGATCTGGCGCCTGAAAAACTGCATTCAATTATTTTTTTACCCCCAGCAGTCAATGCCAGCTCAAGGGCCCTGTTAGCCAACACAGATGATGGCTACCTTAATTCTTACAGACTCCCAGGGACTCCACTCTTTGAGAACCCCAAATGTGCCACTCAATCAAATTGCTCCATAAATTGAGGGGATCATACCCACAATAAACCCCCACCCAACTGATGACCAACTCCAAGGACCCCAACCTGCAAACAGGCACCATGTTACCGTAGCACTGACAAAATCAGCCACCCATCTTTTTCTTTTTTTGACAGAGAACCGAATCCCCTCTAGGTTATCCTTTTGGAAAAATGGGAAGGACAGGACTTACACTATCCTACCACTGAGCTGTGTTTTTCCCACTAGGAGTAAGTAATTTTGTTCCTCCCAGATCCCACCCCTTTCTTAACACTTACTCATCTCTACCTAATTGTCCCTGCCCTACATACTTGTCTTGTGGACCTCCAATCAGGTGTGCCCATACTATGAGCCATGAGCTGACCAGGCAGCAACACCACAAGCATTTCCCTCACCCAGCCTGCTATAATCAGTATGACCCTTGACCTCTCCCTTGGCCACTGGGTGGAGAAGTCAAGCCGCCAATGGACCGGAGCTGCAGGCTGGATGAGTAAAATGATTTTGGTTGTGGCTGGAGGATTACTAGGGGGGGGCACTACTACTACTACTGGGCCACTATGGGGCACACTATTACTACTGGGGCAACTAACGACTCATTATTACTACTAGGGCCACTATACGAATCTCTTTTACTACAGGGGCCATTATGAGGGTCTCTATTACTATTGGGGCTATTAGGGGGTATACTTACTATTGGAGCCACTACTGGGGGCACTATTACTATTGGGGCCACTAAATAATAAACTTACTATTGGGACCATTAAGTGGGTCACTATTACGACTGGGGCTGCTAAGGGGTACACTCAATATTGGGGCTAATACTGGAGACACCATTACTCTGTTACTTTAGACAAGTCTCAATGATTCATAGATGTGTTGGAAACCTGCTGTATTGGCTCCTTCAATTCCTTCAAAATGGGTGTTTTTGGGGTTCTTTCTTGTAGGGGGGAAGGGGGGCATTTCACAGTTCACCTCCGGCAGCATAAGGGCTTGGGGCACCCTTGCTGCAACCCTTGGCCTTCAGGCTCTGCTCTGGTCCTTACTTCACCGTGAGCAGGTGAGAAAAAAACTGACTGAAGTTTTGCTTTAACTTTCAAGGATTCTTCTAAAGTACGCGGTAAATGCCTTGGCCGCCCGCCGTGTCCTTCACGTCATGAAAAATGCAGGTTTCTCCAATGACAGTGAAGCCAAATGTAAAAAAGGTCTAAATACGGTTGATGTGTGAGTGTGGTTTACATAACTGCGCTCTCACTGAACACACAGAAACCTGATCATTTCATTATATGTATGCCGGGAATAACAGGTTTACTCACTAAATACCGTTGTCAGATCATGCCTTGCTTTACCAACTTTCTAACCGCGTCCCAAAATAGGGCTTAGAGTAGCCAGGCTCTGGGAAAGACAGTCGGGAACAGTCGCCCAGGGTTATTTTAAATGTTCCTTATTATGTATTATTATAATATGGTAATAGCAGTATAGTAACTAAGGGACAGGGATGTCTATATAACCGCTAAGAAAGCTCAGCGTATGTCTGTGGAGCCGTCGCTTCACAAAAAAAG
The DNA here is from genome assembly GCF_035609145.1 of Eleutherodactylus coqui. Classification (NCBI taxonomy): domain Eukaryota; kingdom Metazoa; phylum Chordata; class Amphibia; order Anura; family Eleutherodactylidae; genus Eleutherodactylus; species Eleutherodactylus coqui. Next base: position 14,309,401 of record NC_089844.1, read on the forward strand.
ATTCATTTTTTAGAAAGCAGTGATGTCACATGATTTGTCACCGAATTTTGACCCATCAGTTCCCAGTTTAGTATATAATGTGAATATTAATATGTGTGTTGAATTTTTTTATGGTTTGGGTATACCTGCCAACGTTTAAACTTTTACGGAAAGTCATGCCCTCTGTATCCCATAATAGTGCACTTCAGTGACCCCCTCACAGAGATAGTGTCCCTCAGTGACCCCCTCACAGTAATAGTGACCTCCTTAAATGCCCTAGTACTAATAGAGCACCCACAATGACCCAGTCCGGTTTGGTAACAGTGGTGTTGCCGCTGTAATCTGTGCGACCTCTGACCTCTCTACTGCTATCTGCATGCAGGAACACAGATGCTGGGGGAGAAGTCAGGGGTCGCACTGACTACAGCAGTAGGTCGTATTGCACATCCTTCTTCTCACTTCTGCAGCCGCCCAGTTCCAGAGTATGCCCTGCAGCCCGAGGGTGCATGCACCTGCCTACACTCTTATAGGACCAGTGAACACCTTGCTAAGACTTTCCTTGCCAATCATGTGGCATTCCTGCCTTCTCTAAGGAAGGTGTTTACATTTTTGATCTTTTGGTCTAGCTTAAAATACTATGTAATATATATTCTGACTCTCTGGTTTCTGACTTTGGCTGTTCCTGACTTCACTGCATTGTCTGTTGCTGACCTCGGCTTGTTATATTGACCATTCTCCTGTCTCCTGCCTGCCCCAATCTCTGGTCTGTTGTACCATGCTGAACCCGTCCTGTGTGTCCTGACCTTTGGCTTCTTCCTTGTTCTGAACTTACACTGATCCAGACTACAGCATGGTGTATTATTGTGAGATTGCTGGGACCACTTCCAGTGTAATAGTCTGTAGACCCCGCAGCGAAGCCCACATCCCAACACATGGGGTGAAAGGGTGAAGATCGGGGTTCCTCAGGTGTCGGCTCTGGACTTGGCCCAAAGTCAAACCGTTGTGTGGCACAGCAAATCCACATCCGCTGCCCCCGACATATATCATGTATTGGAGAGGCAGCAAGTGCCTCTAATGGTCCAACACAGTTGTTATGTTCATGTGGGCAAATAAGCACAGGGCCCACATGAACGTGTCCAGAAAGGCGGGGATATCACAAACAAGGGAACCTAAAACTGGACGTGCTGATGGAAACACCAACTAGACAGAGAACTGCATACTGCGGACTGGACTGACGGACAGACACAACTTAGGGACTGACAAATAACCACAACTCTTGCCATGCATACTAGTGCACATAAGCAGATGATATAGCTGTAAAAGTATGAGGTATTGGTTTGTGCATTGGCCAATGAACTTGAGACGCAAGGCCACAGCAAGGCTCCTCGTGTCTTGCGGTCCCTACACTAGCAAGACACATCTACTAGAAGACCCTAAGGGCCACTCGAGCCCATAAATAGCAAACAAACTCAGCAGAACAAATTAACACAAAATAAACGGACAAACAGACATGAACCAACAAACTCACAACAAGCTGCAACGGACAAGGATTCATGACTGCTCACTCTGGACACCAAACAGACACTGACAGGAGCTGGGTTTATATATGAGCAAAGACCCAGGGGATTGGCTAGCAGGAGATCACCACACCCAGCCAGCTCAATCATGCCACACCTGTGGGCTTGTGCTGCTAGAAACCCTAGTACTACAGGTCCCAGCAGCACAACCTAACAACAGTGATGTTACCGTTTTCATAGAAAAGTAATGGGTGGGGGTTTTCAATTAGGAGTCCTTGGTGTGATCGACAAGTTATCTATCATGAGTCACATGCCGTAGGAATGTATTTAGTGCATGCTGTTGACCATAGCCTGCTATAGAAATGAGATCAAGACGGACCAAAGTGGAGGGAAATTAGACAGGGTTACTCGAAGGAGAAGCAACATCTTCTTCTGTTCTTGGCATCCCGTGTTTGGCAGGTGGTTTCTCAGGTAAAAATTGTGTTTGAGAAAGCTAATTTAGAAGGAATTTACCCCTTTGGCTAGAGTAGCAGCATTATGAATTACAGCTCTGGAGCTGTCTACGCTATCCTTATAAAATACCCTACTAGGAATTAGTAGTCATAGGAGTTTTCTGATTACAATCCTGAGATACCTATTTCTCGCTGGTCAACCATACAAGTCACATTGCAATGTACTCTACTTCCATTTTTGAAGGTCTACCGCTTGCCGTTCTCTCACTTTGTCCCGTGATACCGCCTCATTCTGATTTTCTGACTTCCGCTGATGTGTTCTTCCATCGATATGACTTTGCTTCCAGAAGGCAGAGTCATCACTGATGTCATCGACAGAGGAGGGCCGGATGTCTCCTGCTGTACATATGCGCAGTCCTCAGGGTCTCTGGCGCTGGCAGTGAAGCTAGTGCTGGAAAAGCCGATAAATATAGGCCAGTTAATTGTCCGGAAGTGCGACATTTAATTAAAAATTCTTCAGGGTGATTGTAGAAATGGAAAACCCCTTTAATGGGAGAAAGCCCCCCCCCCCCCCTCTCCCGAGATCCCTCATCTGCTTGCTCTGGAGGACCGGGTACATTCATCTTTACCCCCCTAGTAAAGTGCCCTATTTTGGTACTAAAGACACAAACTTTGATTTTCATTTTGACTTTTCAAAAGCCGTAACTTTTTATTTTTCCATCAGCATGGTTACATGAGGGCTTGTTTTTTGTGCGGTGAGCTGTAGTTTTTATTGCTACCATTTTTGGCTACATTTAAAGTAACTTTTAACCATCCATTCTGCCATTGTCTTCTTACACGGCGCTAATTATGCAGCATAAACGACATCACTTGTTCTGTAAAGTTGTCAAGATTACAACAATAGCAAAATTATATCTATATTGTCCACTTTTGCTTTGCATAGGTTTTTGATTTTTCCGTCAATGGAGCTGTGTGAGGGCTTGTTTAATTTGTGATGAGCTGCAGTTTTATTGGTACCGTTTGGGGGACATGTGGCTTTTTAAATCACATTTATTGTCTTTTTTCAGAAGCAAAAATAAGCATTTTGGCTCTGTTGTCTAGCTTATTTTTTTACGGCATTTAAAACACAAGATAAAAAGTGTGTTAAATGTTTTGGATGGGTCATTACAGATTCGACAATACCAAACATATAGGTTTTCATATTTTTTTACATGTTTGTTTTTTAGTTTTTTTTTTTGTTTTTATGTCCTTGTTGGGGATTTGAACCTGTGATGCTATGATCACTCTGATAATACATTATAACAATCAAAGGTCACGGCAGACTCGGATGCCATTGATTGGCATCTGGTTGCCATGGCAACCCATCGGCCCTCCGCTATTGTATGGCAGAGGGCCAATGATGTCACAGAGGAAGCACCTTCCTTCTGTATAGCCTTTACGTGTTGCAATTAGCATGGATAAGGGCATGTAAGGGGTTACAGTAGGGATCAGTGTGCTCACTGATCCTCGCTGCTGAAATGGGAGGCTGGTTGTCAGCACTTTCAAAGCCCATGCCATCCATAGGACGTAAATGTGTATCCATTTACTGAAGATGCTTCCCACCCAGGACATATATTTATGTATGTATAATGTTGGACCAGTGGGGCCTTGCCGCTGATAACAGAGCGCTGCACTCGGCTATTTTCGTCTGTCCTATAGACCTACAATGAAGTGGCAGTGTGAATATGTGACTTCTGCACCATTTAAACTCCTCCTCACTGTGGTCAAGTAGGGAGAGGGAATTGTGAGCTCAGGACCCCCGTTTTAGTTATTGTGGGGGGTTCCAGTAGTGAGACCCCTACAGTCAGACATTGGTAGAGGGATAGCAGATAAATGCTACTTGTGGAATACCCATTTAGTATATTACATAGACAACCTACTGTTCAATAGGAACTGTGTAATGCCTCATTTCACCTGTAGGGGTGCTGCAGGCAAATTGAACACTTGCTCCAAAAATCTGCCACTAATAACAACTTATCATTGGGGATCCCAACAGCAGAACCTCCTGTGATCAATGTATAGTTTGGTAGACTCCTCCAGCAAAGTGTTCAAAGTGGAGACAAATTAGGGTTATTCAAATGAGAAGCGACCATCTACTTCTGTTCTTGGCATCCCGTGTTTGGCAGGGGGCTTCTCAGGTAAAAATTGCGTTTGGGAAAGCGAATTTAGGAGGAATTTACCCTTTGGCTAGAGTAGCAGCATTATGAATTGCAGCTCTGGAAACAGGCAGTTATATGTATTCCAGACATAACTTCTACAGTATATCGAGATTAACCGACCCTGAGCCATAGGATTATCCTGAAGAGGATATCTGCTTGTGGGGGGGTCTCCATCATTAATGCACTTCATTTTGTAAATAACCTCTGGAGGTAAGCAGCGCTGGCTCATTGCATAACAATATACTACAGCATTCATTTGCCGATGCGATTTCCTTAAGAAAGAAAAAAAAAAATCCAAAAAGTTTCTGAATCTTTTTGAATAGGTTTTACTACTTCATAAAGCATTGCCAGTGCCAAGTCTTCTATCTATTTATAATTAGTGACTATTCACTTTTTTTATGCATTAAAAAATGGGGAAAACTAAATTTTAAAAAATCCAAAAAGTTACTGAATATGAAATTGAATGTTTTAAATATTTTTTAAATAGTTTTTTCTGCAAGACATCACAGATCCTCAGTATTTTTTTTATTTTTTTTGCATTTAGTGAAAACTCTTAATTTTTAGGTGTTAAAGATGGAGAAAAATAAATTGTTAAAAAATCCAAAAAGTTACTGAAGATGAAACTCCATTTTTAAAAAAAATCTTTTTGAATAGGTTTTTATGCAAAGTTTTCCAGCTCATCAGTCTGTTACCTGTTCGCAGTTGGTTGAATATTTTCAGATTTTTTTTTAGGTATAACTTTAAGTAAATGGAGAAAAATGAATTTCAAAAAATCCAAAAAGTTACTGAAGATTAAATTGCACTTTGAAAATCTTTTTTAATAGTTTTTTCTGTTATTTTTTTTTATGCAATTGATGAATATTCATATTTTTGTAATATATTTTCAAATATTGAGAAAAATACATCTTCAAGCCCTGTCTGCAGCATTAAAGTGTCATCTGGGTTTTAAGCCATGCTATTAAGGATTCACGCTGAGCTAAGACAGTTTTCCGCGCAGAAGAGACATTGTTTTAAGCATAGCTATTGATTATGTTGAAAAAACAGGAGCCTGACTAAATACATTTGATTAGTCTCATGCAACAATGCTGCCGGTCGGCCCGCTTTGTATTCTTTATTGCTCTGATCTCTTTTTTGCTGTTTCTTTCCATCTTTTATGATTTTAGAAAAAAAATCACCTGGTGGGAGAGCAAAATAAATTTTAGTTGAAAGCTTTTGTCAGAGGCGCAGTCTCTATTCTTCCATTTCCATGCCCTTAAAATGCTCAATTACCGGCCGTGCCACAGGGAGAAGAAATAGTCTATATGGGACCTGGACCTTTTCTGAATTTTTTTTTGTTTTTGTAGCCCCATCAACTAATTAAATCTGATATCTACTCAGAGGAAAAATGATTTATTCTGAATTTCCTTTTTTTTTTAAGAATTCGCTTTATGAGTCTTCGGGTCTTTTTGTCTTTTGGATTAGAGATGTTTTTATCATTCAAAATTATGAAATGAGGTGATGTGGCTTCGCCCGCCGCCCCCCCCCCCCCCCGCCTGCCTCTTTATCCAATAGAAAAACATGACTTCTTCTGTTTCAATATCGACTTGGTGAAACATAAGTGAATAATACAAAATGAAGTGTGAAGTATTGAGGTAAAACAAACCGGAGGAGGTCATTGGTGTTTTGACTTACAACTTTTTTGTTGTGGAATTTTTGAACCCCCCTCCTCCCCAAAACTTGTAGAGGAAGCACTAATTACATACAATATAACTGACTTTTACAATGCCAATAGTAGGGTGAAAAGGGATGTATCCTTTATATTTTTGTACTACACTGGAAAATGAAACATTTTTCTACTTTTTTCTCTATCGTATGTACATGATTATGGGGGGGGGGGGCATCTTTTCTGAGCTGCGGGTAACAGAATTTAGAGATAAGCTGTACGGCAGAACTCATGGGCCAAAGACAAAATGGACAGGAGCTGACCCATTGACTTTTCTGGAAAGTGTTGTGGGCATGGGCTGTGACCTGTGCAGAGAGAGGGGGGAAGTGAGCTGTGACTATCACCTGTTGTGAATGTTGGATCCAGTTTTACCTATATATATATATATATAGCTGCCACTAGTCATTGTAATTCTGCTTGTGATGATAATAAGATGACTGCTGAGAAGTTTTCTCTTTGAAACAGGGAGTGTCAGACCATTATTAGGCTCAGTGATCTGTGTGCAGAGAGAGGGAAGAGGTAAACTGTGACATCATGACTGGTGAATGGTGACTCCTGAGTTATCCATATATAGTTCTCACCTCTCAGTGTACTGCTGCCTGTGATGATAATGAGATGACTGCTGAAAAGTTTTCTCCACAGAACAGGAAGTGTCAGACTATTATTAGGCTTCAGTGATCAGTATGCAGGGAGGGGAGGAGGGGAGCTGTGACACCACCTATTGTGAATGGTAGATCCTGTGTTATCTGTATACGTTTTTCTCTACAGAACAGAAAGTATTAGTGTATTATTAGGCTTTGTGGTAAGTTTATAGATAGCAGTAGTCAAAAAATATAAGAATAATAGCAATTAACTATTAATATTATTAAATCGCATTATTTTTATATTTCAGCATTTCTCAGAAGTGAAATTATTTTCCTCCTCTATCGCATTTCAAAACAAAAGCAATCTTGTTAACTTGCTGGGAGATTATGACTGCTGATCCACTGTAGCTATTTGCCTGTGGTAACAGCGTCAAAGCATAACTTTTATATAATTGCTATATTTGCAGTCTAGAGAGAAAGTCAAGCTGATGCTGAAGCTGCTGAATGCGAAGGAAACTGTTGTCTTGGAAAAATAAAGCATACGTGTAAAGAATGTACAATGCTCCCCCGATGTAACTCACATACTCTTCTGTCATCACTTTAAGAGTTGGCGCAATTCTCCTGTTTCTTCTTACCTGAGGGGAATTCTTTGTTGTTTGAACAATTAAAAAGAATTGTATGTTAAATACAAGTTGTTTTTTTTTTTTTTTGGGGGGGGGGGGGGAGTCTACTCTACTACATCAAGACTGTGATTATTGGGCCTTTAGAATATTACATTCCATGGAACCTCCCATTTATATGAAGTGACTAGAAATCATTAGGAAATTATTGTACCAGTGTTTGCTACATGATACATCCATTATGATCCCCACACATCACACACACAGCTGTGGCACATCAAGGCTGATTTCCAGACATCACCAGCTCAGCAGACTCCTGGATACACTGATCAGCCCCTGGTCATGTGATCCCTGACTTCACCCACACAGGTGATCACATAATGGTGACGTCATCACAGGTCCTGGTGGCTGCTGTCGGCTTATCCAGTATACAGTACTTTCTACCAAACTGCACAATGGCTCCTCCTCCCACAGCATTGACGTCACCACAGGTCCTTCAGTCCACTGGATCTCTGTGGTGGCGGTAGGTCGGTGTCTGTTGTCAGGACCGCTGAGTTGTGTCTGAGATAATAACAGTTTAGTTGTATTCTCATTTTGTTACTTTTGTCCTCCCCTTTCAAGAGCCCTAACTGTGTTGTTCTTCTGTCAGTCAGGCTCTGTGTTTTATATATTTTGTAGGACCTGCGATGATGTCACCAGGGGGGTGGAGCTTTTGCATATGGGCTATATGTGCTTTACAAACTTCAGCTGGTGGCTTGTCGCTGTGTCATGTAAGCTGCATTAGCTTTACAGCTGAGTTGAACCCCCTGTGGTGACATGTTTGCACGACAGTGACAGTTTGTTACAACATGGACAACGGTTGACGATTAGATGAAGGCTGGACGGGTGTTGGTGGCATTAGTACTTCAGATGACATGATATTACGTTCAGGAGATGTGAAGGTAGCGGTGAAGGACAATGCTTCAATGTTGTTGGTCAGTATGCACTGCCAGCTATGTATGTGGACATTTGTGAGGTGTTATTTATTGGGGTCTCCACACAGGGGTGCAGCTACAAACTGCCCGACTGAGTACTGGTGTATCCATAGCAACTGAGACCACAGGGGTTTGTGGTGGATGTAGTCCACCCGTAATCCCTCATTCAGTGCACAATGAAGATAAAGGACTTGTGATGATGTCACCGTGATTTGATCAGGGGTGGAGCTAAGAGCCGGTAACTGACAGTACAGGTGCTGTCAGGCTCTGCATGTAACTCACTCATCTCACACAGATTGATGGACAAGTGGTCGTTAGCACTTTGATAATACAACACTTGTAGGAGTCATTGGGTTTGTAATTTACTGCCACAGGTACATAGAGGATTTTTCACATTTTTCAGCAAGCAGAATACAGTATCAAGGACTTACTGTTCACCCGACTCATTTGGGATGATATCTCTGTCACATGGCACCACATTAGACAATGGCCCCTTCTACACCAGATGACCTGTTGGTCGCAGATGCCCGACAGTCGTCCCAGTGATAATCATTTATATGGCTTTACACAGGAACGATCATCGCTCAATGAATGGAGGCGGAGTGGCTACTGATCATTCCGGCCGCCCGCCTCCATTCACAATAAACAGGCCATCTGTTTACATGGGCCGATCCGTATGCACGCATAAACTGAACGATGAATGATCAGAGGACTAATTATTGTTCATCATTCAGACTGTGCGGCAAGCATTCAGGTTCTGGTTGGATCATGGGAATCTGAGTTAATTATCTGCCAGTGTAAATGGGCCCTTAGACTCAGGTCCTCCCACACCTTCCAGAGCATCAATCAACAAAAGAACGCCATCGCTGACAGTCAAAGGCAGCAGTTCTTCCCCAGGTGATTTTTTTTGCCTTCCCCGCTGATGCTTCCCATTTTTTGGATTCCATGAGATAGTGATCCTGACAGTCTTGTTTCAGGGATCATAGAATGTGTCCAGAAAATGGAGTTGGCATTTGATGACTCGGGAGTGAAGTAGCCTCGTACCAGAGTGGCAGTAAATTTCTTCATTGGCCAACGGATCATGGTAAGTGACCTTGAGAGGCAACGAAGGCATCGTTACTGGAAAACATCAAGTTGCCGATTGGTACTTGTGGTTGCTTTCCATGTTACAGATGCATATAGTGCAGCCACGACCACGATGGTGTTCAGAAGTCATATCTTTGCATAGTAACACACCCAGATGGCGAATATATTAAGACAGACATTTCCTATGCCAGACTTTATATAATCTGTTGGAGTGAAATGCGTCTAGGTAATTATTTTGTTAGACGCATCTCTGGCTTTCCCGTGCGCCAATTAGACTAGTCTATGCCAGCTTTGAGCAGTTTCTAGGGCAAATTATATGAAATGTGGCAAGCTGCAGGGGAGGTATGCCCTCTCCTGCTAAGCCCTGCCCGCATTTACAGAACACTTGCATAAGTGGCCCAAAATATCTATAGTTGCAAATTTTGGCTAAAACATCCAAAATTCTGACTTTTCGATGGCATAATTCTGACGTGAGTGAGTTAATAAATAAATGCCTGAGTGCCTATGGGAAACCATAGGGATCCTGTGTGCCTACATATAGCTACTATGCAGACAGTTCTGCGTTGTCTAGGAGGACTAAAGCCATATCCAGGTGTAAAGTGGGCTTCATGTTTTCAAAAAAAACTTCCATTTTTCCCAAGGTAGCCAATCAGAATCCATGCTTCATATCCTTGGGCAGGTTATACGATTAAGGTTGAATTCTGATTGGTTGGTATGTACAAGTTCACTTTTTCTCTGAGGAAATCAGGATACATGAGATCCAGACAATGTATCATGAAAGAGAAGGAGAAACATTGTTTCTGCCACAATATAACAATTCAGCCATCAAAGCCGTGCATGCAGCAGAGTGGAATTGCTGTGGTGTGACAGGAGAGACGCTCTGACACTTTCTTTCTCTTTGCTTCGACTGACAGTATCTTCTCCATCAAACACTGAGCTGTTCTACTGACAGTCGCCAATGGAAGATTTGTGTTTTCTTTGATGCATCATGGAAGATTACATATTTATAGGATTCAATACAGAGTAATAGGGGTCATGCAGAAAGAGTAACGTATAGAAGAAGAGTGATGTTAGAAAGAAGGAAGGCGGATAAGGAAGAAGGGAGGAAGAGAGAAGGGGAGGAAGGAGGAAGGAAGGGTAAGAAAAGGGAATAAAGGAGAAAAGGGAAGGAAGGAAGGACGGAAGGAAGAAGGAAGAATGGAAGGAAGGAAGGAAGGAAGAAGGAAGGAAGCATAAAAATAGTGAATAAAGGAGGAAAGGGAAGAAAGGAAGTCAGGAAGAAAGGAAGATAAAGGATAAGGGAAGAAGAGAGAAGGGGAGGAAGGAGGAAGGAATGGTAAGAAAAGGGGATAAAGGAGAAAAGGGAAGAAAGGAAGGAAGTTAGGAAGAAAGGAAAATAAAGGAGAAGGGAGGAAGAGAGAAAGGGAGGGGAAAAGGAAGGGTAAGAAAAGGGGATAAAGGGGAAGAAATAAAGTAAAGAAGCAGGAAGGAAGGAAGGTGAATAAAGGAGAAGGGAGGAAGAGTGAAAGGAAGGGGAAGAGAAATCATAAGAACAGAGTGAAGGAGAAAGGGGAAGGTAGGAAGGAAGGAGGGAAGGAAGGAAGAGCCTAAAGGAAAAGGGAGGCAGAGAGAAAGGAAGGGGAAAGGAGGGTAAAAAAAGGGGGATAAAGGGGAAGAAATGGAAGAAAGAAGCAGGCAGGAAGGAAGGTAGATAAAAGAGAAGGGAGGAAGAGTGAAAGAAAGCGGAAGAGGAATTGTAAGAACAGGAGATAAAGGAGAAAGGAGAAGGTAGAAAGGTAAAGCATGAAGAGAAAGAGGAGACAGAGAGAAAGGAAGGGGAAAGGAAGGTAAGGGGATAAAGGATAAGGGAAGAAGACAGAAGAGAAGTGAGGAAGGCAAAGGAAATGTGATAAAAGTGAAGGGAGGGAGAAAGAAAGGCAGAGAGCGAAGAAAGGCACAAGGTTACTCTGCTATATCACACTGTACATAACAGCTGCATTTCACGTGTCTGCCCCTAGAGGCATCATTACGCCTGGGCACTACAGGTACATGCCCCCAGGTCTTCTCCCCAGTGGTCTTTCCATCCCAGCAGCCAGTGATCAGCTCTAGGTCTTCCTTTCTCCGTCTGCCTGTCTGTGAATAATAAGCTTATATTATGTAGTTGTTATTTTTCTGTCCATAATTCTTGTTTGCACTCGCTTCTAATTTGATTTAATGCCTTAATTAATTTCAAGCCTAAATGTCTTAATTAATATATTAATATTTAATGTCTATTCTTAACTTAGGAACTGAACATAATTGTTTACATACATGGACCGATACACCGCATTAATATTGTCGTGAAAAAAAAGAAAGAGTAACATGAGACTCGCAAGAAGGAACACCGGTTCGGCAATCCTTGGGCAACAGATTGGGAGGAGGACAGGAGGGCGTGAAGGATGAAGACCTGATGTGCTGGTAAAAAAAATAAAATAGCAATGAGGTGAATGGAGATTACATGGGGAATCTCGTCTAGGGGGCCTTCATCAGAGAAACTAGATGGAGTTCTAGCAGGTTTCATTTTTTAAGGACCCCGTAAGCATCTAGAACAGGGGTGGCCCGCTGCGCTTCTTCAAACACAGGCCTCAGTCAGTGACAACCTAACTACATACGGCCGGTTCTGTGTATAAGAACCGCAGCGGCCTGCCTTATCAACTACTACTGTGTGACCGGGAAGTAGGTCCTGCGTGCTGTATGTACAGGAATGCAGACGACGGCGAGGTCCCTGCGTACAGTAGATGAAGTAGCCAAAGCAGAGCTGCTTCGATGAGCAAAACGGCTTGCGGCCATGGTTGCTACCCGGACGTTCTCAGAGGGTGCAATTATTATGGCTGGTAACTACTGACACTGGCCTTGGAACTTAATTACCAGCCAGGGTGGTGGTCTACCGGCTGGGCGGTAACCCTAGATATCCCATAATTCTAGACGCATGCTTTAGTTCTGGCGGAGGACATTCAAGAGCCCTTTCTGACCACCGCTTCCATTGCCTGCTCCCATTTTCTTGCCTGCAGCCAAGCTCCCCATGTTGCAGGCCTCGTTATTATCCCGGCCACCACTGCTTTCCTCGCGTCGAACTTTATTAGGCCTCATTTTAATTATGTAACTTTCTAAAACATCAACTCCTTGACATTCACAGTTATTACCTTACCTATAAACACGCAGAATCTTCCAATATTCCGCCTCGAAGCAGTGGGAGCTTATTGCAGTGAGTAACCTGAACACAACGTCAGATTATGAACTTTAGGGAAAAGATGAATACGTTTATGGACATGGAGACTGCGGAGAAAGGACTTTGATGTCGGGCCATTAAAATATCAAATGCAAAGATCACTTAGTCATGTGCATAATTCGGGTGCGCGGGGCAGATGACAGGTTTGTACGGGGATCCCATTCAGCGTTCAGGATTTAATGTATATTTCAGTCGGGTTTCATCAAGATACCTGACATTAGATGGCTAATTAGTTAAGAAAGCAGTAGCTGGCGCACAGCCGCTCGCCGAGGAACACAGCTGACAACGTGTAAACAGCAATCTGTTACAGAAAACATCTTTTTTTTTTACCGCACTTCAAACACGGCGAACATTTCACATGACTTTTTCTTGTGCTGATATACAAGGGGAAAACGGGAAAAGACATGAAAAAGGACATTAACTTAAACTGCTACATGTGTGTATAATCAGCATCACCGTATCCAGGACGGAGCGACTTAACCCCTTATTGATCACCAACAGGCCTTTTTATGGTGGTTATATATTATATTATGTTATAGATTTAGATTTATCTTATATTATTTTTCTAGCAATTAAGACCAGATAATGAAACATTTTCTAATTAGTTTTTTTTTTCCGGATTGTGGATTTTTAAAAATTCTATTGTCTAGCAGCAGTTAACAGCATTTATACATGTGCTTTATAGCGGAACTCAAGGGCCACAGACACAGTGGGCAGGAGGGAGCCCATTGACTTCATCACCTATAGAATTCTATGGGAGAGTGTTGTGGGTATGTTCTATGGCCTATGCAGGGAAGGGGAGGGGGAAAGCTGTGATCATCCTCTATAGAATACTATGGTAAAGTGTTGCCAGCATGCTCTGTGACCTTTACAGGGAGGGGAGGAGGTGAACTGTGACCATCCCAGTTTGTGAATGGTGGATCTTGTGTTATCTACAGTATTTATAGGTGTCACCTTTCATCGTAGTCCTTTCTGCGTTGGTAAGGAGATGAGTAGGGCTTCATTGACCAGAGAAGTCTGTAGTCTAGAGATTTCTATTGTCTTCTATGGGAGAGTGTTATAGGCATGCTCTGTGACCTGTGTGGGGAGTGGAGGAGGTGAGCTGTGACAGCACATATTGTGAATGGTGGATCCTGTGTTATCTATATATAGGTGTCACCTCTCAGTGTAATCCTGCCTGTGAAGATAATGAGATGACGGCTGAGAAGTTTTCTCTACAGAACAGGAAGTGTCAGACTATTATTAGGCTTAGTGATCACTGTGTAGGGAAGGGGAGGGGGTGAGCTGTGACTATTGTGAATGGTGGATCCTGTGTTATCTATACATAGGTGTCACCTTTCAGTGTAATCCTGCTTGTGTTGTTAATGAGATGACGGCTGAAAAGTTTTCTCTACAGAACAGGAAGTGTCAGACTATTATTAGGCTTAGTGGCCAGTGTGAGAACTGCAGGACTTTAAGATTTTTTAAAATATAGATTGTGACACCAAATTTCTTCATTATACAATAGGTCATTTTCTGATGACACATTCCCAGTGCCAGGTTTTGGTGGTGCCGAGGAATAACGGCTACATTGAGGACCATGCTTCCACAGGTCAGCTGCATGGCTGTCAGATCATTTGAGCGATGTGGACATACTGTATATCACATGCCCACAGACCATATGAGCCACTTTTAGCATTCTTATTTTGTAACATTTTGTACTAGAGGATTTTTTACAGGCATGTTTTAACAAGTATTTTTGGTGCCATTTTTTACTTTGCCCAAGTCGTAGAGAGAGGCCTTTGGTAAAAACACCCACTTGCAGGTTGTATCTGGTTCCAACTCCGCTAAATATTATCTAGGAAATCAAACACTCAACCAGTTTTGATTACTTTATGCTGGCTGCACACACCAAGCTTTGATTGCAGTCCATCAGTTGGACGTGGAATCATTCGCAAGAGCAATCCTACCAGAAACATTGCAGACAAAAGTGGCCGATGAGGGACAATGTTTTGAAAGAAAAGACTCTTAAATGGGCTATCCCATAATCTAAATTTATACCACAGGATAGGGAAACATTTACAATCAATGGAGGTCTCACCACTGAGGCTTCCACCAATTCTGAAAACAGGGGTCCCGTGTCCCCCCTCCTCTTCATTGCGGGCTTACTGCACCCCTGCAGTGAGGAGATTGAATTGAGTAATGGTATAACAATCCGGTTCAGGGTTGGAGTCTCTTTGTCATAACTGGTGTGGATAGGTAGCATGGTCAGGGAAAGCCAGAGGTCGGTACAGAAGTAGGTATCAGTTTGTGGTACAGAGGAGCAGGGTTGGAGTCTCTTTGTCGTAACCGGTATGGATCGGTAGCATGGTCAGGGAAAGCCAGAGTTCGGTACACAGGTAGGTATTAGTTTGTGGTACAGAGGAACAGGCGGGTAGCGTAGTCAGGGAAAGCCAGAGGTCAGTACACAGGTATGTCAGTTTGTAGTATGGAGGAGCAGACACGTGGTGGAGATGGACTACAGGCTTGGAGCACAATAATCTCACAAGTAGTGAGTGGACGGGTCAAGCTTTTTAGGGAGTGAAATCATGGAATAAGGCAGAGCCAATTAAGAACAAGATCAGGAGCAAGGAACAAGAAGCAAGGACTCAGCAAGGGAGTTTATCCAGAGAGCTGGATAACTCAACATGAAGAGTTGCCACCAGGAGCACAGTAGCTCCTGGTTCCAAGTCCTGACAGTAAATCCTCCTTCCACGATGGCCTCTGGACATACCAGGGGCCAGTCTTCCCGGATATCTCCAAGGAAAATCACCAGTAAACCTAGGGGAGCAGCCTGACTCCCATGAATTCTCCTCCGGTCCATAGCTTTTCCACTGCACAAGGTATTGCAATTTACCTCAGACATTCTTGAGTCCAGAATTCTGTCCACTATTTATATTCTACCTCCCCTTGGACTCTGACTGGTGGAGAAGGTGGCTGACTTCTTCAAGCAAATGTGTTATGTTTGAACGGTTTGAGTAGCGACACATAAAACACTGGATGGATCCTAAGTCTGGGAGTTTTTGGTGGAAGGCGACTTGGCCCACCTTTGCAGAAATCTGGAAGGGCCCAATAAACTATTGTTCCAATTTGGGAAAGGGCAAATGCATTTTTAAGTTTTTAGTAGACAGCCACACCTTATCATCCACCTGGAAGGTATGGGGAGTTTTGTGGTGTCTATCCGCTGTCTTTTTGTAGTGTTCCTAGGCCTCTTGTAGCATTTCTTTTAGCTTTTTCAGTGTTTCCTGCAGCGTAGAGTGACCATATGGGTGGTAGTATTCATGGGAAGGTCAGGAATGAACACCCAATGTAAGGCAAGGCTAGCTAAAAAAGTACTTCGGACAATTGAGCTATGTCTGGAGTTGTTATAGGCGAATTCTGCTGTAGGTAAGTAGTTTACTCAATCATCCTGGAGGTAAGAAATGAAACAGTGGAGATATTGCTCAAGAGTCTGGTTGGTTCTATCAATCTGGCCGTTGGACTGAGGATGGAAGGCAGAAGACAGGTTGATAGTAATCCCTAGGGCAGTACAGAAGCATTTCCAAAATCTCGATGTACACTGAACCCCTCTATCAGAGACTACTTTATCGGAAATACCATGCAGCCTAAATATCCCCTCGATCATTAATTCCACAGTTTGTTCAACAATAGGAATCGCCTTGGTGAGAAAGAAAAATGGGCCATTTTTGTGAGTCCACCACAACAAGGATGGTAGTTATTCTTTTAGAAGAGGGAGGACCCACAATAAAATCCATTGATATTGATCCTCAAGATCTGGATAGGACTGGAAGTGGTTGAAGAAGTCCTAATGGAGAGGATTGTGGTGTCTTATTTCGTGGGCTCCGACGAGCTTAAATACTACAAATAATAGGGGATACATAAGGTAAAAGGGCTGGAAATGTGCAAAGTGTGGGATGCTATACACATAGACAATAGTCAGACTTAGGCCGCCTGCACACTGGCGGAAATCCCGCGGTGGGATTTCCGACGCTCAAAGCCTGCATAGGATTGCGTTAACAAACGCAATCCTATGCAGACGGCCGCGGTTTGGCCGCGCGAAATATCGCGCGGCAAACAAACCGCGGCATGTCCTATTTCTGCGAGCCCCGCACAGAAACGTCACTCACCTGGCCACCGGCTCCGGTCTGCGCATGCGCCAGCTGCCGGCACATGAAAGAGCCGGGGCCGCCGGGCGCGGGTGAGTATGCGCTCGTCCCTGCAGGCGCTCGGGTCGGATCCCACGTCGAGAATCCTCGTCGCCGGATCCGACCCGCTCGTCTGTAGGTGGCCTAAAGCCGTATGTTATAGTTTTTTTTTACGGGTGACATGATATGAGATGGAAATGCACTTGAGTGCAGTTGCAGCTTCTCTCCGATTCATTGAGACAAGCCCACTCCAACAGCAGAATCAGAGGCGTCCACTTCCACAACAAATGGTAGTTCCAGATTTGGATGAACCAGCGCTGGTGCAGAAGTGAACAGAACTTTTAGTTTTTCAAAGGCGCCCTGCGCCTCTGAAGGACATGAATATGTTTTATCTTTTTTTGTGAGTGAAGTGATTGGTAAGATAATTTTTGAGAAGTGTTTTATGAATCTTCAGTTGAAATTTGCAAATCCTAAAAAGCCTTGAATGTCTTTTAGATTTCTTGATGTGGGCCAAACCATCACAGCTTTAATTTTGCTAGGGTCCATACTCAGACCATCTGTGAAAATTATATATCCAAGGAATTGGATCCTGGTTGTTCAAACTTACATTTTTTTCAGATTGATATAAACATAAATCCTTTGGAGACGTTCCAAGACTAGCTGGACATGCCAGCAATGTACCTCCCAGCTGTCAGAAAATATAAGGCTGTCATCAAGGTAGGCAACAACAAATTGATCTAAAAATCTCAAAACACAACATTAATAAAATGCTGAAAGGTGGCTGGAGCATTGCAAAGGCCAAAAGACATAACCAGGTATTCAAAACGTCCATATCTCGATCTAAAGGCGGTCTTCCACTCATGCTCTCTGTAAATCCGTATGGAGTTATAGGCCCTCCAAGGTCTAGTTTGGTAAAAATCTTGGCAGAACGAAGTCTTTCTAGCAATTCCGGGATTAAGGGGGGAGTGCAGTGATTTTTGACAGTCATTTTATTTAATTCCCTATAATCAATGCATGGCCGCAAGGTTGAGTCTTTCTTTTCTACGAAGAACAGAGGTGCCCCAGCTAGGGATGAAGAAGGTCAAATAAAGCCTTTCCCCAGTAGGATTCAGGAAGGAATAGCTCAACATGACGAGCCACCGCCTGTAGCACAGGAGCTCCTGGGTTCGAGTTCTCCCAAATGGTCATGAATACACGGTGCAGCCCTATTCACTTTCAATGGGGTTGCTTAGATGCAAGCATTGCCAATTTCCATCAGTCCCATTCAAATGAATGGAATGGCGGTCATGCTCAGCATGTATTCCATTCAATGTGACATCCCTACAGATGGAAGAAGCATCCCCACAGTGATGAGAAGAGGGGAACATGGGACCCCCATTCTCAAGATTGTTGGGGGTCTCAGTGGTGAGAACCCCACTGATCATAAACAGCTGGAAACCAGCCATTAGAGGAATGGGTGTGTCAGAGGACAGGTGTGTATTACTTCCTTTATGTTATTAGAGAGATAGTTGACCGGTATGGCAAACACCAATGTTTCAGCAGATCATACCATACATTTGTAATCTCAGTGGTGGCTGGAGGAAATTTTCCAACAGGATGGGATGGGTCTTTGGCAGACTAGGGTTTGTCATTGACCATCATGAACGATAGTTGACATTACTTTTTCAAGTAACAGTCACTCAAAAAGGCCAAAATTGGCTATTTCAGGTGACCGTTATCCCATGTATATAGCCACCTTAAGTCCTTTGGCCAGTTTAGTAGCTTGACCCTAACTGTGGTTATGGTAAAGGGCAATCCTATGGGTAAAATGTGCTCTGCTGCTCCCATCCCTCAAGTGGCTGGCCCCCCTCTGGTCTCCGCCTCTAGATGCATGACTTGATAGTCATGTAACCACTGTAGCCACTTGCCATCTTTGTTGCAGTGATCACATGACCTTGTGTCAGGATATGCACCTGGATGTGAAGAACAGCTGTGGACTGGACATTTGAGGAATGGGAGTGGCAGAGGATTGGGGGCAGGTGAGTATTAGTTCTTTTATGTTATTAGAGAGATATTTGACCAGTATGGCAAATGATCACCAAGGTTTTGGCAGAACATTTTTTAACAGATTATAGTCTGTCATTGTCCATTGCAAACAATAGTTCACATGATACTTTTTCAAAGGTTAGTCACCCGGAAAGGCCAAAATGGCTATATCTGGTGACCATTATCTCATATGTATGGCCACCTTAAAGGGGTTTTCCAGGCAAATCCTATTGATGACTGTCACGTCTGTCTCCTGAGACCTGTGGTTCTACAGATGCTCTGGAGTTCTTCTGCTCAGGTGTGGGGGATTGTGCTGGCTGGGCATGTGTGTGTCTCCAGTCAAGCAATCACTCCAGGTCAGTAGACAAAAGAGCTTTTCCAGGTGTGGGTGTGGCCAGCTATCTTCCCAAGTGTGGGTGTGGTCAGCTGTCTTCCCAGCTGTGAGTGTGGTCAGCTTTCTCTGTTCTCATTCTCTCTCTGTGTGTGCTGTGAGTAGGTTCTATGTGTGGCCGCTGCAAGAAAGTTATGTGTCTTGGGTTTTGTTTGGTTATGTCGTTGGACTCCTGTTTAGTGTAGGGACTAGTGGTATTGCCAGGAGCCATGGCTTTGCCCACTAGCTTCCATATTTCGGACAAAATGTCAACAAATACCTATCATTTATAGCAGTAACATCTGCTATTAGTGTTTGCACATTGACTGCTGTATGGTGTGATTTTGTCTCTTTGTGTCTTCTTGTCCTGTCCAGTTGTCCCTGTCGGTGGAGGCATGTGTATGCATCCTAGCCTGGATGCGTGGGTTCCTAGGAACAGCTAGGGCCCAGACCCGAAGACCGCTGGGCCGCTCCCTATTGGGGCGATGACCCTGCTCAGGTAGGTCCTTGGTCACTTTCCTTTTTAGAAGATAGGGAGAGATGTTAATTGGTAGTTGTTTTACCTGGTGTTCCCTATCTTTGGTAACGTTCATGTAGGCCCAGTGCTCACTAGCCCACACGATCGTAACAATGACCTACCCTAAGCATCAAAAGTCGATCGTCAGAGATTCATTGCACAGGATCCCCGGTAATCATTGCAGCGGGGTGGGAAGTCATCATCAGGGTAGGAGGTGAATGCATCATGGAAGGCTTCAATCTCATTGAAATCAATGGAAGCTGAATCCTCCTACTACTCTTCCAGCACTTCCGACTCTGACACCTGGGTTAGGCAGATGTGTAATAGGAGGCACTGCTCCAATTGATTTCGATGGAAGTGAAGCCTTCTATGACA
Organism: Eleutherodactylus coqui; assembly: GCF_035609145.1. NCBI lineage: Eukaryota > Metazoa > Chordata > Amphibia > Anura > Eleutherodactylidae > Eleutherodactylus > Eleutherodactylus coqui. Next base: position 14,329,231 of record NC_089844.1, read on the forward strand.
CTTTCACCTCCCACCCCAAAGATGACGTGCAGCCTCACTGCACTGAGGATTGGTCATCAATAGTCTTTTCGTGGAAAACCCCTTTTAACTGAGTATCTTGACCTTACCTGTGGTTGTGGGAAAGGCGGGTCCTATAAGTGAATTGTGCTTTGTCACTCCCATTCCTTCAGTGGCTGCCCCCCCTGCCTTGCTCTTCACCTCTGAGTGCACAACTTGATGGTCATGTGTCTGCTATAGGCAGTCATCATCTCTACTGCAGTAGTCACATGACCCCGTATCAGAACATGCATCTTGACTCTAGAAGTGAAGAACAGCTGGGGATCAAACATTCTAGGATTGGGAACATCGAGGAACATGCACAAGTGAGTACTACTTCTTTTGTGTTATTAGAGAGATATTTGACCAGTAAGGCAAATGATGACCGGGGTTTCAGCAGATCATGCCATATACTTGTAATCTCAGTTGACTAACGTTTTACAACAGGATGGAATAGGTCATTGAAGAGCTATGGTTTGTCATTGTCCATCGTGATTGAGAATTCATATTATACTTTTTCAAGAGATGATCATCTGAAAAGGCCAACCTTGGCTATATCGGGTGAACATTATCTCAAGTGTATGGCAACCGTAAGGCGTGTGGTCAGCTGAGTACCCAGACCCTACCTGCCGTCATGGGAAAGGGGGGTCCTATAGGTGAATTGTGGTGTGTGGTGATTTCTGACCCTGGAAGCCACTCCTGACAATCTCTTTATATAAAACTATGCATATTCATCTATCGTGAGGACCGTTTGGCTGCTCAGAAGAGAAGATGCATCCGGTAGCCTTGTATAACATTGAAGATTCAGCCACCTCATTGCACTGCCCCCTATAGAATTGTCACGGTTCTAATTTTGCATCTTCTTTCCGTTATACAACACTCATAATTATAACCAGGGAACTGGAAGTTCCTTTGGAACACAAAAAAAGAGATTTTTTTTCTTTAGTCTTGGAGCAGCCAGGTGGCATCAAGATGGTTCCTGTCAATTATTGATGAACTTCTTAGAAAGGACAGTCCCCAGTAATGACTCGAACCTATAGAGCAGATGACTAGAAGTTAGTTCCTCCATCCACTGCTACAAAAATAACTTTTACTCTCATCATACGGATAACAGCTTGCTATTTGTAACTAGGACCGGTAACCTGGCAAGAACCAGAAGAGGCCGTTTCCTATGGCGGCTGTGATTTACATGTTAGCGGACGTTGATCTGATGCAGGTTAATTCTTAATTTTTGTAGATATAAATCAACATTTCATCTTAACATGCAACCTCTCATTCATCTTTTCTCTTCAGTGCCTTCTACACCATCTGTTCCTATTTCCCCGGGCTGTGCTGTTGACATCTGTTGGGCTGTCTCTCAGGCTGTTCTATCTCCCATCGATACTTGGCCACTGCATCCTTTTCAAGCAAGGGCAATTTATGCTTCAATTGAAGATTGTAAGATATACAAAATACTGTAACTCATCAGAATACACTATAAGGCACCGACAAGATGGAGAATAATTCAATAACCGGGTATGGCTGAGCGGGGGAACTTCAGGCCTATGAAGGGAATATGACAGTTAAAGGGCAATTGCACCCCAAACTAGATAACTTTACTTATTTTATATGGGACTTGAGTTGTATGATGCTTTCTTCTATATTCATATTTTTTTTGGCGCCCCTCTCCCTCCCCCCTTCATTGTAAGAAAAAAATATATTGCACTGATCAGCAGTCCACTTGTGCAGAAAGCAGCAAGATAGCAGCGTATGCGCAGCGGAGTAGCTCAGTGAATAAATACAGTACCAGAACCAAACTGAGCACAAAAATACGGTGCCAGAAGTAAGCTATTAACATAAATACAGCACCAGAACTAAGCTTAGTAAATAGATGCAATACCAGAACCAAGCTCCTAACATGAATGCAGTAGCAGATCTAACTGACTGTGTTGCAGAGGCGCCGATGAGCTGACAGCGGTGCCTCAGAACATCAGAGGGGAGGAGGCAGAGCCAGGAGGAGGATGATTCATGTAGCTCCACAAGATGTTACTCCACAGAGAAAGAACATCATCTGGCTATGCGGACCTAAAGGAGGCAATCACCCCCAACCTACATCCACCTGGTGCCCCCACTACAATCTGGTGGATGGTGCAATATATGACCACAAGGGTCGCACATAGCTAAGGCCAGCCATGACATGATCCAAAGCTCAATTCAGACTATTGCTTCTTTCCTGGTGAAAGAGAATGGAGAAGATATAACATAAGTCAGTCCGCACAATAATCCAGAACTCCATTCAACATTCTACAGGTTTCACAGCAATCATCTCCCAGCATTCCTGGCTGTATGTAAAGACCTTTCTCTTGCAAACTTTTCATCCTGGGAGGTGTCACCTGTATCTTAAATATTACAGAGGCATGACCTGAAGCTGCTGGGCGCCAATGCAAGAGCTGTAAGAACCCTTCGCACCTACCACATGCCATCTATACTGGTGTCTTCTCATATAGCAGGGGCGATTACATTGTAAGAGCTACCTCTGCACCTCCTATAGATGGAGCTGTGCGTTTCCAGCCATACATTGGTTCTGCACACTAATCAGCTGATTGGCAGTGGACCACCGCCATCAATAGATCAGCCCTGAAAGCCCCTTTAATGGGGTAAATAAGGTTCAGAAGGAAAGAAACTAAACACTAGAAGAAGGGGCAGAATCTGAGATCAGAAGGGGGAAAAATCAAATGTAATGTCAGAAACCATTACTGAAAGAGTAGTAAATGCTCAGAACAAACTTTCAGCGTGGATACAAGATGTGATATGGGGGGCATGGAGGCTCTAGTACCCTGTTTTACCACCTCTAGCTTGGATACAAGATGTGATATGGGGGGCATGGAGGCTCTAGTACCCTGTTTTACCACCTCTAGCTTGGATACAAACATAGTATGTTAGGCTGAATGAAGACAATGACTATCTAGTTCAGCCTGTATCAAGCCCCCTTGTTTGTCCAGAGGAAGGCAAAAAACCCAACAAGCTAATTTAAAGGCTTATTGGAGGAAAAAAAACTCCTTCCTGACTCCATAATGACAGCCAGAGTAATCCCTGGATCAACATTTGAGATCAACAACCCGCTGGTCACCTAATGTCTATATCCTGTAATATCATAGCGCTTTGGAAAGACATCTAGTCCCTCTTAAACTCCTCTATGGATTCTGCCATCACCACGTCCTCAGGCAGAGAGTTCTACAGTCTCACTGCTCTTACAGTAAAGAACCCCTTCTGTGTTGGTGATGAAACCTGCTTTCTTCTAGACATAGCGATGTCCTCTTGTTACCGTCGCAGTCCTGTGTATAAACAGACTCGTAATTATTAGGACATTATAGTCCCAGTGTTTCTGGTGGCACATCACACTCACAGCAGCTTGATTACCACACAAGACAAACAGAGCTTGGCTCCTCCCATAGCAGTAACATCACCACAGGTCCTTCAGCTCATCGGATCTCTATGGTGGAGGTAGGTCAGTGTGTTCTGTCAGGACTGCTGAGTTGTGTCTGACATAATAGCGGTTTAGTTGTATTCTCATTTTGTTATTTTTGTCCTCCCATTTTCAAGAGCCCTAACTGTGTTGCTCTTCTGTCAGTCAGACTCTGTGTTTTATATATGTTGTAGGACCTTTAATGACATCACCAGAGGTGGAGCATGAGAATCACTCACACACATACATACATACTCACAGACAAGTGTTCGCTAGTAGTTTGGTCATGGGAGAGATCCTTGTATTGTCCCCTCATGTATTTATACAGAGTTATTTAGTCGCCCCTTAACCGTCTTTTTTCCATGGTAAATAATCCCAGTTTTGGTGCCTCTCTGGGTATTCCAGTCCCGTCATTCCAGGTATTAGTTTAGTTGCCCTTCTATGAACCCCCTCCAGCACTGTAACATCTTTCCTGAGCACCGGTGACCAGAACTGTACGCAGTATTCCATGTGAGGCCTGACAAGAGCCTTATATAGTGGAATAATAATGTTCTCGTCCCTCGCCCCTATACCTCTTTTAATGCATCCCAAAACTTTATTTGCATTTGCAGCAGCTGACTGGCATTAATTGCTCCAGTTAAGTCTACAGTCCACTAGTACCTCCAGGTCTTTTTCCATATCACTTTTCCCTAGCTGTACCCCATTTAGTGTATATTGGTGACATCCGTTTCTCCTGCCCATGTGCAGAACCTTACATTTATCAATACTGAACTTCATTTGCCATTTTTCTCCCCAACCCAGGCAAATCTGTAATACAGGAGGCATAGAGGTTCTAGTACCCTGTTGGACCACCTCTAGCTTGAATACAAGTTGTGATACGGGGGGCATGGTGGCTCTAGTAACTGGTTGTACCACGTCTAGCTTGTATACAAAATGTGATACGTTTGGGCATGGAGGCTCTAGTACCCTGTTGGGCTGCGTCTAGATTGGATACAAGATGAGATGTGGGAGAGCATTGCTCAATGTTGTGCAGGCATTCCCATGAAACCCTTGTGCTCAACCAAGCATAATCCTGCTGCCTCTTGTAAGCCACCATGAGAGGAACACATGTGGCTGCAGGATGTCCTGAACATATTGCTGAGCTGTCATTGTCCCTCATACCACTACTAGGGGTGACCAACTGTTGTATGCGATGGCTCCGCAGACCATAACACCAGCAGCATAGGCTGGATTTAGGTGCTCACTCCTAGGTCTCTAGATGTGAACATGGCCATCGTCAACACCCAAATTAAACTGGCATTAGCCTCTGAAGAAAACCCGGTTCCGATCTGTAGCATCCAGTTTTGTCACTCACAATACCACTTTAAATTTATTTTGGGTGGTGATTGTGGGTTGGTGTCAAAGGCAGTACAGATAATAGGCTCCATGAGACCAAATGTCCTTCACCCAAGCATCTAGAAATGATTCTGACAGACACAGGGGTGTAATGATAGCGCCATCTGTCTCTGGATGACGGACAACGTGGTGGTCTGTAGGGGGCGTCCTGAGTCCGTTCACCTTGTGTGCCCCCATACACTGGTCCCAACACCTGCTAACAGTCTGGTCAGATGCTCCTCTCTACCAGTGGTCTGTAGGGGGCGTCCTGAGCCCGGTCACCTTGTGTGCCCTCCACATCCACTGGTCCCAACAGTCTGATCAGACGCTCATCTCTGCTGGTGGTCTGTAGGGGTCGTCCTGAGTCTGGTCACCTTGTGTGCCCTCACACATCCACTGGTCCCAACACCTCCTAACAGTCTGGTCATACTCTCCTCTCTACTGGTGGTCTGTAGGGGCGTCCTGAGCCCGGTTACCTTGTGTGCCCCCATCCACTGACCGCAATACCTCCTAACAGTCTGGTCAGATGCTCCTCTCTACTGGTGGTCTGTAGGGGGTCCTGAGCCTGGTCACCTTGTGTGCCCTCACACATCCACTGGTCCCAACACCTCCTAACAGTCTGGTCAGATGCTCCTCTCTACTAGTCGTCTGTAGGGGGCGTCCTGAGCCCAGTCACCTTGTGTGTCCTGACACATCCTCACAATTCATGGATACAACCGTCCAGCTTCTCACATCCCAGTAATGCGCCCCTCTCAGACTCTGGTAACAGGGTGAAATCTCTTCTCAGCGTCGTAGAGGCGTCTAGTGGTCAACAAGCTCTACACAAGTAGAAGAAGAGGTCACAACAGACTAGGTACCTCTGACAGCCTTTTATAGGCCAAGGGGGGGAACCACTTTTAGGGCCTCCAGTGACAAGACCATTCATCTAATCACCACAACTCTCATCTTTACATACCTGCCTGAGATGGAACTGCAGGACGGGATTTGTAGCAAAATGACCATCCCTTCTATGGGCTTTAACGAAGAGTGTATTTTCATCAATGACAAAGGTATGAAGTCAACTTGTAATACACCCCCCAACATATATTATTGCATAGCTGCGCAAATTGGACATTCAGGACTCTAGAAGGCTTGATGATGACCTTAGCCGCCATGGTGGCTATCTTGGGTCTCATCCAGCTTTCCAAAATCCAATATTATTAACAAACGGATGAATTAATTTGCAGGCTGAGGAATCAGACCGTTTACTGCTTGTCTTTTTATTCTAAAGGAAAATACTCCTCAAAGTTGCTGCGCAGAATTAGAAAAACCCAGCTGCCTTCTAGCAGATGATTGTCTCAGCACTGCAACTCAGTCCCATTGACTTAAAGGGAAGCTGTCAGCAGCTTTTACCAATAGCGACCAATAGCAGCCCTACAATGCTGTTGGCTCTCTTTTTCCCGCACTTATTTTGTTATGAATGGTTATAAAAGTATCTGAGCAGTAAAAGTTTTAAGGTTTCCCGCCCCATATGTAAATGAGGCAGAGCAATTCGGTGGGCAGTCTGTAATATACGGAATATCTTCTTCTATCTCTTCTATCACTCTGTAGCACCGCCTCATAATAGAAAGCATCAGAAAGGACACTAGAGAAGTACTGAGGAGTGTAAAGGTGATTTCAGTAGCTGTCAGACATAGTAAGTAAATCAATATCAGCTCTAGCAGGGTCAGTGTGAGTCTCTGCTTCTGTTTCTCTCTTCCCCTTCTCCTCTTCCTTCCTTCTCCTCTTCCTTCCTTCTCCTCTTCCTCCCTTCTCCTCTTCCTCCCTTCTCCGCTTCCTTCCTTCCTTCTCCGCTTCCTTCCTTCTCCGCTTCCTTCCTTCTCCGCTTCCTTTCTTCCTTCTCCTCTTCCTTTCTTCCTTCTCTTCCTTCTCTTCCTTTCTTCCTCTCTTCCTTTCTTCCTCTCTTCCTTCCTTCTCCTCTTCCTTCCTTCTCCTCTTCCTTCCTTCTCCTCTTCCTTCCTTCTCCTCTTCCTTCCTTCTCCTCTTCCTTCCTTCTCCTCTTCCTTCCTTCTCCTCTTCCTTCCTTCTTCTCTTCCTTCCTTCTTCTCTTCCTTCCTTCATCTTGGGTCATTCCCTTCACCATTTCCTGCTCTCTGTCTTGTTATCTCTGCTACTAGATACAAACTTCACTTGACAACAAGCAGTGGATGGCAAAGTAGAAGGAAGGCCCCAATGTGGCAGCACTTTAGAGGGATTTTTCAGCACAAAATCCTTTTCTGTTGGGTTCACATACGTTGGTTGTGTCCAGCCAGAGTTTTCCCACCGGAGTCGGATGCAACTGATGCCATTTTATGTACTTTTTGTACCAATTTGGCATCTGTAGCTGAACAGAAAAATTCTTCATGCAATGTTTTTTTTGTTTGACACAGAAAGGCATCCGGCACCAAAACTGATGTGCAGGATACCATGAATCACCCGACAGAAAACTACAGGATCCGTCCTGGCATCAGTGGTGGTGCAACCCCGGAGGGAAAAAATTGGCGTGGCTAAGTGTATGGGAACTCTGCTTTATGTAAATTAAGTAATTCTCATTTGTGCTCGTCATCACACTGCGTGTAACATAAGCACAAGTTGTTTGAAAGCTTACTGACCATTCATTGCATCTGAGCTGCAATACCAGACACAACCTGTGGCAGGTGTGGTGTCGCTTCTGGCAAAAAAAATTCTGTTAACCTTTTAACCCCTTAACACCACAGAGCGTACATTTACGTCCTGAGCGTGCAGAGTTTATATGCGGGTGCTGGCTGTCTGTGATAGCTAATGCTGAACACAGATGTTAACCCTCTAAATGCCACAGTCAATTCTGACAGCTGCATTTAAATGCCCCGATCGTTGCTTGGGGGTCCCCCAAGGCTGGATGAATGAATACCTATGAAGATGTACCTATGGCACTCCTTCACAGAGTGCCTGTCAAAAAGCATTGCAATGTAATACTGTGGTATTACACTATACTGTGTGAACGATCAAACAGTCACAAGTTCAAGTCCGCCAAAGGGGACAAAAAAAATTGTAAAAGCATAAGGAAAAAAGTTTTCATTTAATTATTAGAAAAAAAATAAAAGAATTGAAAAAAACCCTTTCCCCACGTTAATAAAAAAATAATAATAAAAGCCCATTTGTTATCGCTGAGTCCATAAAAGTCTGATCTATCAAAGTAACACATTACTTATCCTGCATGGTGAATGTCAGTAGAAAAAAAAGCAAAAACTAGAATTGTGTATTTCTGGTCATGATGTGAAAAAGTCACAACAGTAGAAACTACAGGATGCCCCAGAAAAACGAGCCCCACACAACTATATTAATATTAAACTAAAGTGATGGCGGCCGAAGATGGCGGGAGAAAGTAATTGTATTTTTTTCTAAAGATATCTTAATATTTTAAAGGGGTTGTTCCGCGCCGAAACGTTTTTTTTTTTTTCAACCCCCCCCGTTCGGCGCGAGACAACCCCGATGCAGGGGTTAAAAAAGAACACCGGACAGCGCTTACCTGAATCCCCGCGCTCCGGTGACTTCTTACTTACCTGCTGAAGATGGCCGCCGGGATCTTCTCTCTCGGTGGACCGCAGGGCTTCTGTGCGGTCCATTGACGATTCCAGCCTCCTGATTGGCTGGAATCGGCACGTGACGGGGCGGAGCTACACGGAGCCGGCATCCTGCACGAGCGGCCCCATTGACAAAAGAAGAAGACCGGACTGCGCAAGCGCGTCTAATTTGGCCATTAGACGCCGAAAATTAGGCGGGCTCCATGGAAACAAGGACGCTAGCAACGGAGCAGGTAAGTGAAAAACTTCTTATAACTTCTGTATGGCTCATAATTAATGCACAATGTACATTACAAAGTGCATTAATATGGCCATACAGAAGTGTATACCCCCACTTGCTGCCGCAGGACAACCCCTTTAAGTATGATAGTAGAGCAAAAGTAAAACTGCATACTGTCAGGGATCTGGGGTCCGGGTATGGGATTCCCTGAAAACAACCCACTACCCCTGTCCCTACCTACTTGCCCCCCTGGGCTAAGCCCCAGGGCGACGGTCCCTACACTCACTAGGGAAGCGGGGCACCGCGACCGATACAGACAAACATTGGAAACAAACGAACACAAAGGAGAGTTAGACAGTCCGAGTCGGCAACAGGCGGGTACTCGGTACAAAGGGGTCAGGCAAAGGAAGGTCCGAAGTCCGAGGGTCTAGAGCCGGGAGCGCAATCCAAATATGCGGGTGTAGCCTGGAGACAAACATACACTGGCAATGCTGGAAGGAAACAGACAGGTTTAAATGCTGTCAGAACTCCCGCCCAGCAGCTGATTGGGGCGAGGAGCCTGCCAGCAGCCAGAGCCAGACATAAGGCAGCTAGTGCGGATCCAAGACATCCAGCAGCAAGTGCAGATCATGCTAATCAGGATGTCATGGCAATGGGGATGGCATCCGCAGCAACTCGATTACCCAGGCGCCACCCCCTGAGCACAGGAGCATGCGCCTGGAGCCAGTGTCCGGGACCCCGATGGCCCGGGGAGGTCACCAAGACCGGAGCTCCCCTGCGCCGCACCCAATCAACTCAGGTGATAGGATCGGTGGTGCGGACACGGAGACCCCGAGAGCTGCCGGTCCTAACACATACATTTGGCATCATCGTAATCATAGTGCCACGCAGAATACAGTTATCATGTCATTTTTGACGCAATGTGTACGCGTAGAAATAAGTGCCCCCTCCGAGGATGGTGGATTTTGCGTTTCTTTCCATTTCACTCCACTATCCAGTAGATTATGTGGTACATTAAATGGCACCATTGAAAAATACAACTCGTCTCGCAAAAAAACAAGCCCTCATGTAGCTTTGTAAACGGAAACATAAAAAGTCACAATTTTTAGGAATTGAGGTAGAAAAAAACAAAAAATGGAAAAAAAAGGGCTGCGTCCTTAAGGGGTTAAACCCGCCATCAGACATCCCATAGAAACACAGCTCCTTGCGTTTATTTTTCTCATCGCTTACGCTAAATAGGACAACTATTTTTCGTGTTTGCACAGGGGACTTCTCGTATTCTGGTGCGGCTGAAGTCCGCGGACCGCTCTGGACTCGTGTGCTGACCTATAGCGCAGACGCATGTTAGCAATGACATTGCCAGGCCAAATGAGAGATTTTTAAAGTATTTTCTAATTTGCCTGCAGTCTTTAGGACATGTAATTTCACACCTCAGTGGAAGTGCGAGGTTTTATAGTAATATCGGCGCCCCTCGGAGGCTATTTGGCACTTGGTATAGATTGAGCATCAAAGGGGAGACTTTTTGTAAGTTTTCCTGCACACTCGGCCTGATGCCGGGGTAAAGGTTAGTAGCAGAGATACACGGCAGAAAGGTTACGAGGTGTTATTCACAGCATATAAGCCGACATCAGGAAAGTAGAAGAGATGAAAGGAACCCCGGCCTGCTTTACACTCCAGTGTCAGAGAACAACACGAGGGAGAGAACTTTGTCTTACATTTTATAGGCGCTGGCAGGGAATGTTCACTTTTGAATTGCCACATATTACACAAATGGGCCAAAGGAGAGAAAAATGCATGTGATAGCAATTTAACATTTCTTCCCTTTAAATTATGGGATAGACACTTAACCTAGTTCGATTCCCAGGTGGTCTGGCTGCTGTCCATACTATTGCGGTTTGCTTGAAGGATTCATTTCTCTAAAGGAGCTGAAAAAGAAGGAAAGCAAAGCTTAAAAATACAATCCAGTGAGTTGAGACGTTGAGAACACGGAGAGTTACAGGGTTACAACCCAAGGTTACAGGCTGGAGATGGGAGAAAGGATCTGAAGGTGATGCAAAGGAGATGTGTTTAAAGGGGGTTTCAAGTTCTGGACTATTGATGACCTATCTGCAGGATACGTCAGCAGTTGTAGATCAGTGGGGGTCTGTGACGGGGATCTCCACTAATCAGCTGTAGATCAGCTGGGGTCTGCGGTGGGGGAACACCCCTAATCAGTTGTAGATCAGCAGGGCTTTGCGGTGGGGGACCTCCACTAATCAGTTGTAGATCAGCAGAGGTCTGCGGCGGAGGATCGGGGATCTCCACTAATCAGTTGTAGATCAGCGAGTTTTCGACAGGGAACCTCCACTAATCAGTTGCAGATCAGCAGGGGTCTGCGGCAGGGGACCAAGGACCTCCCCTAATCAGTTGTAGATCAGCAGGGGACTGCGGTGGGGGACCTCCACTAATCATTTATAGATCAGCGGGGGTCTGCGCCAGGGGATCTCCACTAATTAGTCGAAGATCAGCAGGGGCCTGCGGTGGGGGACCTCCCCTAATTAGTTGTAGATCAGCGGGGGTCTGCAGTGGGGGGCCTCCACTAATCAGTTGTAGATCAGCAGGGGTTTTCGGCAGGGAACCTCCGCTAATCAGTTGCAGATCGGCAGGGGTCTGCGGCGGGGTACCAGGGACCTCCCCTAATCAGTTGCAGATCAGAGGGGGTCTGCAGTGGGGAACCTCCACTAATCAGTTGTAGATCAGCAGGGGTCTGCAGTGGAGGACCTCCACTAATCAGTGGTAGATCAGCTGGGGTCTGCGGCAGGGGGCCTTCACTAATCAGTTGTAGATTAGCAGGGGTCTGCGGTGGTGGACCTCCACTACTCAGTTGTAGATCAGCAGGGGTTTGCGGTGGGGGACCTCCACTAATCAGTTGCAGATCAGCCGAGGTCTGCGGTGGGGGACCAGGGATCTCCACTTATCAGTTGTAGATCAGCGGGGGTCTGCAGTGGGGGACCTCTACTAATCAGTCGAAGATCAGCAGGGGCCTGCAGTGGGGGACCTCCCCTAATTAGTTGTAGATCAGCGGGGGTCTGCAGTGGGGGACCTCCACTAATTAGTTGTAGATCAGCAGGGGTTTTCGGCGGGGAACCTCCGCTAATCAGTTGCAGATCGACAGGGGTCTGCGGTGGGGTACCAAGGACCTCCCCTAATCAGTTGCAGATCAGAGGGGGGCTGCAGTGGGGAACCTCCACTAATCAGTTGTAGATCAGCGGGGGTCTGCAGTGGAGGACCTCCGCTAATCAGTGGATGATCAGCTGGGGTCTGCGGCGGGGGGCCTTCACTAATCAGTTGTATATTAGCAGGGGTCTGTGGTGGTGGACCTCCACTACTCAGTTGTAGATCAGCAGGGGTTTGCGGTGGGGGACCTCCACTAATCAGTTGCAGATCAGCAGAGGTCTGCGGTGGGGGACCAGGGATCTCCATTATCAGTTGTAGATCAGCGGGGGTCTGCAGTGGGGACCTCCACTAATCAGTTGTAGATCAGCGGGGGTTTTCGACGGGAAACCTCCACTAATCAGTTGCAGATCAGCGGGGGTCTGCGGCGGGGGACCGGGGATCCCCCCTAATCAGTTGTAGATCAGCAGGGGTCTGCAGTGGGAGACCTCCACTAATTAGTTGTAGATCAGCGGAGGTCTGCGCCGGGGGATCTCCACTAATCAGTCAAAGATCAGCCGGGCCTGCAGTGGGGGACCTCCCCTAATCAGTTGTAGATCAGCAGGGGTTTGCGGTGGGGAACCTCCACTAATCGGTTGCAGTTCAGCGGGGGTCTGCAGTGGGGGACCTCCACTAATCAGTTGTAGATCAGCGGGGGGGGCTGTGGCGGGGTACCAAGGACCTCCCCTAATCAGTTGTAGATCAGCGGGGGGGCTGCGGTGGGGGACCTCCACTAATCAGTTGTAGATCAGCGGGGGTCTGCAGTGGAGGACCTCCACTAATCAGTTGTAGATCAGCGGGGGTCTTCGATGGGGAACCTCCACTAATCAGTTGCAGATCAGCGGGGGTCTGCGGCGGGGGATCGGGGTCCTCCACTAATCAGTTGTAGCTGATTTAATACCATGTGTCGCTCCCCTGCTCACCGGCTTCACAACGGCCTGCAGTGGCCTCACCTGTCCAGCAGCGCTGTACCTGATCAGCATCATCTGACCTGGGAACTGGTAGTGGGGGAACGCTGACAGTGGGAAGCCTTCAGAGGATGTGAGGGGGAGCACCACACAGTAGCTCCAGTAGTAATAGTGTCCCCCACATTCGCCTCAGTAGTAATGATGACCTCCATAGTAGCTCCAGTAATAATAGTGTCCCCCACATTCGCCTCAGTAGTAATGATGACCTCCATAGTAGCTCCAGTAGTAATAGTGACTGTCACAGTGGCCTTGTAGTGACCCGAAGTCAATATTTCTGGCCCCACCATAAATTTCATATGTCATGCCTTCAATGTAGATGCACAGTGCAAAGTGTCTTGTCTGATGTTATGTGTAATGCACAGCTGCAGCATATGAGAGGGTAATGTCTGAAAGTGGCTGGGATATGTATGGAAAAGTATCAATATAATAATAATAATCTTTATTTATACGGGGCCAACATATCCCGCAGCGCTTACATAGACAGGGGGAATACAGAAAGACAAAAGTACAAAAATTACAGAACCCCGGTTACATAGTAATCAATTGATGGAGACAATAGGGGTGAGGGTCCTGCTCCAACGAGCTTACATACTACAAGTAATGGGGTGATACAGAAGGTAAAGGGGCTGGAGATGTGCCCGGTATGGTGAGGTGAAGAGTGAGCGATGTTATACACACAGACAATGGTCAGACATTTAGCCGTGTGATGGCAGAATCGGTATGATTGCAGGGGCAGTTGATGGTGGCTGGCAAGGATTGCAGTCAGTAGGTCAGGGAGCATGTTATCAGGCAGAGTACAGGGGTGTTTGTTTAGGATATGCGGTATGCCTCCCTGAAGAGGTGCGTTTTTAGAGCACGCCTGAGGTTTTGTGAGTCCTGAATTGCCTAAGTATCCTTTGGTAGCGCGTTCCAGAGGACTGGTGCTGCTCTGGAGAAGTCTTGGAGGCAGGAATGAGAAGTTTGAATTAGAGGGGCACGCAGTCTAGTTTCGTTAACAGAGCCTATCCCAGGAACTTTCATTTAAGGTCTCCTTCACAGGGCAACAAAGTCGTCACGGGTGGTAGCTTAAGTGAATACCCCATGCCTGGGACTAAAGGGATAAGGTAAGAAGGATGTCCCACCTACTGAGACAGACTAGGACAGTGCACAGACACTGGCACTAAGGACTAGACACGGGGAACAAAGAACCTCCAGTCATACACATAAATCATACATACCATACATGCAGTCTCATTCAAGCAGGAGCTTTTGTAGTGAGGCTAAACAATGCTACAAATGTATGAGAAGCCCATGTTTTCCTTCGGGTTCCTTCACATATGCAATGTTTTGTCCGGCAATATGCCCGCAACGTGTGAGGGTTTGTAGCCCGTGTTTCCCTATGGAGCCTTCCTCTCTGTTGAATCGCATCACACGAAAACATTGACAGTAACAAATGCTACTGTCAAAGCGATAATCTAAGCCCTAACTTAAAGGTGATGTACGTGTATTTTTTTTTCAGCTATGGCTTATTTTCGAGGAAGGGCTTATATTTCAAGCCTCCCTCGAAAATCCTTGCATGTGGTGCTACAAAATCGTGCGACTTTGTAGCACCACATACGACTTTGTAGCACTACAAAATCGCAGTATTGCCGCAGGAAGACGCAGCGATATTGCATGGACCAGCGATATCGCTGCGATCTTCTCGCGGCAATGCCATGTCGCCCGTGTGAAGGCGGCCTAAGCGTGAGAGCTGAGTGGAGAGAAGAGTCTGCCATGCAGTGAACCAAGTTCTGAATCAAGTGAGTGTCTGTGGAGTGATCCTACCCCCATCCTCCTCCTCCGGAGTGTTCCCCTTCTAGGAGCGGTACCTTACAGATAATGTGGCCTGTGGGACCGGTGTCATCCTGTGTCTCCTCCCTGATCTCAAGTCTACTGCCCTGCCTGCACTGGTGTGTACAAAGCTGTATGCTGTCAAGCTTCAAGTACATTTTTTCCAGTCTCTGTCCTTTCCCAGGGACTGAGGTATTTAAAGGGGTTGTCCCGCGCCGAAACGTTGTTTTTTTTTTCAACCCCCCCCCCCCCCCCCGTTCGGCGCGAGACAACCCCGATGCAGGGGTTAAAAAAGAACACCGCACAGCGCTTACCTGAATCCCCGCGCTCCGGTGACTTCTTACTTACCTGCTGAAGATGGCCGCCGGAATCTTCTCCCTCGATGGACCGCAGGGCTTCTGTGCGGTCCATTGCCGATTCCAGCCTCCTGATTGGCTGGAATCGGCACGTGATGGGGCGGAGCTACACGGAGCTACACGGAGCCCCATTGAGAAAAGGAGAAGACCCGGACTGCGCAAGCGCGTCTAATTTGGCCATTAGACGCTGAAAATTAGATGGGCACCATGGAGACGAGGACGCTAGCAACGGAGCAGGTAAGTGAAAAACTTTTGATAACTTCTGTATGGCTCATAATTAATGCACAATGTACATTACAAAGTGCATTAATATGGCCATACAGAAGTGTATAGACCCACTTTGTTTCGCGGGACAACCCCTTTAAGTTAACTGTGTGTATGGACTTTCTTCCTTTAAGCGCTGGGTACAAGCTATGGTGAGAAGGAATGGTGGCGTCACACGTGACAAGTCTACAGTTTACCACACGTATACAGGTAACCGCTGTCCCAGCGTTGCCTGGTAAAGGCCTAGCAGTACTTGGGCCGAGGTTGTGTGGGTCCCTCCAGGGAGAAGTCTGGTAAGAGCCACCATGACAAGTACGAACTCTACCCTCTCAGCTCCTCAGCGTGGACCTTGTGTCTAGGTGGCCACTGGGACACCATAGCCTCAGTAGTAATAGTGACCCCCACAGTGGCCTCTGTAGTTATAGTGGCCCCCACAGTAGCTCCAGTGGTAATACTATTACTACTTGGGCTGATGTATGGACACTATTACTAATAGTGTCCCTTATATCGGTCCCAGTATTAATAGTGACCCCCGCAGTAGCCTCCTGAGACACATATACTTACCTCCTCCTCGTCTCCTCAGCACTGCTGCCGGCGGAAGTGTGTTCATCTGCAGCAGTGCCTCCTCCCCTATCCTCTCCTTCTGCGAAACCAAGGAGGAGAGGTTAGGGGAGAAAGATCTGGATGCACACACTGCTGTCAGTGTGTGCATCTAGCCACAATGACAGTGAGTGATTACCGGCTGGTCATCACTTTAATGGTGACGCCGTGTCCCGAAAGAGGACCCTTTGAAAAGTGGGACACAGATTCCCAAAGCAGGACTGTCCCATCTAAATTGGGATGTCTTGTCACCTTATATTAAAGGCAAGCTCCCATTGGAGTTAATGGCCTGTAATGTCAAGCTTGGCCACTACAGTGGAAACAGAGCTGTTCGCTTCCTGCGGAAATCAACTCAACACAGCAATGCATTGATCTGGTGAACAGCTGATTGGTGGGGATTCCGGATGGTGAAAGCAGATGATCTTTAATGCAGGCAGTGCTATTGGAAGTGGGGTTGGCCAGTAACTGAACAACCCCTTGAAAAGAGTTGTCTTATGCCTATATGCCCTGTCAAGACATATGGATGTCATAAGGTATGTGGAAACATCCCCATCTATGAGCAGGAACAGAGAGATGTACCAAAGCCAAGTCATCCATTTTATCACATGGACAGCCAGTCATCTGAATAGCCGCCATGTAATTACACATTTCTCATAAATGTCTGGCTGATTTGGTCTCGGCAAATTCAGTTGTGAAGCTTCTGTTTGCAATGGATGATATAACCCAATTAAAGGTCAAGGAGGGTGTCGTCTTTCCTTAAAGGGGTTGTCCCGTGGCAGCAAGTGGGTCTATACACTTCTGTATGGCCATATTAATGCACTTTGTAATGTACATTGCGCATTAAATATGAGCCATACAGAAGTTATAAGAAGTTTTTCACTTACCTGCTCCGTTGCTGGCGTCCTCGTTTCCATGGAGCCGACTAATTTTCGCCGTCTAATGGCCAGATTAGACACGCTTGCGCAGTCCGGTCTTCTTCTTTTCTCAATGGGGCTCAATGTAGCTCCGTGTAGCTCCGCCCCGTCACGTGCCGATTCCAGCCAATCAGGAGGCTGGAATCGGCAATGGACCGCACAGAAGCCCTGCGGTCCACCGAGGGAGAGGATCCCGGCGGCCATCTTCAGCAGGTAAGTAAGAAGTCACCGGAGCGCGGGGATTCAGGTAAGCACTCTCCGGTGTTCTTTTTTAACCCCTGCATCGGGGTTGTCTCGCGCCGAACGGGGGGGGGGGGGGGGGGGGGTTGAAAAAAAAAACAAACCCCGTTTCGGCGCGGGACAACCCCTTTAAGGAGAGCACCCAAAAAGTGTGTGGAGACACCCGAGAGGTGAGTGAGGAGACTTATAAGGCCATGCATTCTCCTCTGAGTAATTTATGCAAATAAGGAAGATGGAACAATACCTCTGCAGTGCCACCTATTGGATAGAACCTATGCTGCCTTCCAATAGGTGGCGCTGCAGAGGTATTGTTCCATCTTCCTTATTTGCATAAACTCCATTAAAGGGATTGTGCCAAGATAGAAAGTTATTCCCTATCCAAAAGATAGCAGATAACTTTCTGGTCAGTAGGGGTCCGACCACTGGGCCCCCCACTGAACCTGTGAAGAGGGATCTTAAAGGTCTCCAAATGATTGGAGTGATGATTGCATAAGCATTCTGCTGCTCCATTCACTTCGGTGAGAGTGCTGGAGATAGCCAAGTTCAGGCATTTAGCAAACTAAGGTACTCCCACTGAAAAGAATAAAGCACCGCGAGCGAGCGCAACTGCTCCAGCCCCACAATGGCGCACCATTCTTGTTTGACCAACACAGATTGGAAAATTATCTTTCTATCCTGGCACAACTCTTTAACCCTTTAGTGACGCGGCCTATTTTGGTCTTAAAGATGCAATGATTTTGGGGGGATTTTCTTCTCCACTTTTCAAAAGCCATAACTTTTAAAACTTTCCGTATGTCCACATTAGGGCTTGTTTTTTGGCGCAGTGAGTTGTAGTTTTATTGGTACCATTTTTGGGCTTCATATAACGTATTGTATGATTTTAATTAATATTTTTGGAGGGCAGGCAGAAAAAACACCTCAATTCTGCCATTCA
This sequence comes from Eleutherodactylus coqui, assembly GCF_035609145.1. Classification (NCBI taxonomy): domain Eukaryota; kingdom Metazoa; phylum Chordata; class Amphibia; order Anura; family Eleutherodactylidae; genus Eleutherodactylus; species Eleutherodactylus coqui. Next base: position 14,347,164 of record NC_089844.1, read on the forward strand.
TTTCATTTCTAGAGTGTTAATCATGCAGCAGAAATAACATGGCGATTGTTTTCTGTGTTGGTACAATTGTGACAAAACCAAAGGAATATGGTTTTTTTTAGTTTTTCCACTTTTGCACAATAAATATATAATAAATATTTTTGTTTTCATCGCTGCATTCAAAATCCCATAACCTTTTATTTTCCCATTGACAGATCTCTGTAGGGGGGGGGGGGGGGGTTGTTTTTGCATGACAAACTGTCGTTTTTATGGATACCGTTTTTGGGGCCCATATGGTGGCTTTTTCAATCACTTTTGTTGCGTAGTTTTTGGAGTTGAACTGAATTTAAAAAAGTAGTTTAGCTCCCTTTTTTTCACTTATTAAAAAAAAAGCAAAAAAAGGGAACCAAAGTACTTTTGTCATAAAGGCAGTCCCCTGCTTGGAATTACCCTATCTATGAGCCAAAACAGAAAGCTGCTCTGCAAGCGTGCCTGCCACTCTAGAGAAAACAAGTCATCCATTTATTGTACTAGTAATTATTTGGAAATTATACCGCCAGTGTTTCTGGTGGTGCAATGCACCACACAGCTCTGCTACCTGCGCATGTCACTGACACACAGCTCTGCTACATGTGCGTTACACACACACACAGCTGTACTATATGCACACGTCACACACCCAGCTCTGCTACATGCATGTCACAGACACACACAGCTCTACTAGATGCACGTGTCACACACACAGCTCTGTAACATTACATGCACATGTCACAGACACACACAACTGTACTACATACATTTTTTGTCAGCCTGTGCTGGTTTAGGATCTGTGATGACATCACCATCTTGTGACCCCAGGCTCCTCCCACTCAGGTAACTGATTGCATGACGGTGACATCATCACAAGTCCTGTCAGTAGATAGATGCTGTCCGGCTCTGCAGGTTTCTAATAAAGTAAAGGACCTGTGATGACATCACCATCATGTGATCATGGACGGAGGTCAGAGCCCATGTGTCTGATCACATGATGGTGACATCATCACAGGTCCTGTGAGCACATGGCTGCTGTCAGGCTCTGCATGTTTTATGCTTTAGGTCCTACGATGACGTCACCGTCATGTGATCAAGGGCGGAGCACGAGAAGCACTCACTCACAAACTCACGGACAAGTGGTCGTTAGTACTTTGATTAAGTCGGCATTAATTCATTTGAATGGCCATCATGTACAGGTGGAGCCAAGTTTAACCTGACTGTGATAACTTTCTGTGACAAATTATCTTATCCTAAACCATTGCTATCTTATCTTAACACAACAAAAGCCATTGAAAAGCTATTGAAGGTGCCAATAAACTATGGCACTGAAAGTTATTATAAAGTATTTAGGGGCCCTTTACATGGGTCAATAAATTGTTCAGATTACTGTGCGTCTCTCAGGGTCATTGGGCACCAGCTAATATTTGCCTGGTGCAGACACCTCCTACCTGGGCTACAGCATTACAGGGACCCGTCGCAATAGCAGTAAAACCCAAAATGATGGTACGTTTTCATCAAGGAAAAAACATGCCATCTCAATGGGCACAACTACTGAGCAGAAATGGACATGCATGGTTAAGGTTTGTTGAACCAAATCTTGGATTCTATGAATTTCAAGGTTGTTCAACCAAACAACCTAGTCATGATGGTGGAGTTGACTTTCTTGGACTAGTTGACCTATCGGGCCATATCTAGACTTTTGCCTGACAATCCAAATTTCACAATTCAGGTACCCGTAGCACGAGTGGTTTGCACCTGGTCCATGTATGAAGAACCCCCAGATGTTTGCTGAAAGGCAGAATAGACATTCCAAATATAGAACATACCAGACAGGGAATATGGTAGAAATTAAGAGACGGATGTGAATGATGAACTGCAAATAGCCCGAGGGCTCTGCTACCGGTTTGATCTAAGTGATGAAAAAAGCACAAATGATCTCTTAAAATTTACTAAACAACATGGTGGAAATAGGGCATTTGTCATATGTAGCCACTGGGAAGCTACTGATGTGCTACGTATGTGCAGGACCTCCTCTATAGCTGTGATCCATGTCTATTGCTACTCTTATAGGGTGACCATATGAACAGGGTGTCTCCAGAATGTGTTCTTTCCTTCTTCAGGTATCGCAGTATGTTGCTTCTATCCATCTTGTTGCTGCTCATCCTCCTCATTCTTCTTCTTCATTACACACAGCCTACTTATTTTTTTCAATGCTATAGATCTTCTCATAAGGTGTCCAGAATACGAAACGCTTCTTTATGGTCATTTGGTCAACAGAAGGTCAGTCTGGTTGTGGTCAAAGCTCCACTTTACGTAGTAATTTAACTTGTCATCCGAGAGTTCTCACAAACACTGAACTTCTAAAGTGTCAATACTTCTTTTCCTCTTCTTTACACTCCATTTCCCACATATTAAACAGCATAAAGTAAATCCCATAGATAGTGATGAGCAAACCTTTGAAAAGTTTGGTTCAGTCTGAATTACTTCAAACCTAACCTGAGGATGCCCAAAACCTCTAAAACTGGTGCATAGCCCTGTCCAAGAGCCATAAAAGTCCCGAATAATGCTCTGAGTGTGTTATGTAGAGCTTATGTGGCTCTTATCCAGTGTCATACACCAGTGATCAAGACTAGTGCTGAATAAACCGAGCCATTAGAACCCTGTTTGAGGTAGAACACAGGTAGTATTTATTCCCATATGTTATACTTAGTGGGGCTCCTTTGGCCCTAATGACATCAGATACTCTCCATGGCATACTTTCTATTAACGTCTGACACACTTCAGCTAGTATTTCCCTCCATTCACCCTGCAAATGTCTGGTGAGTTCTCTCACAGAAGGTAAACGCTGTTCATATTTCCTGACCCAACGTTACAATCCACCCCTAAGATGTTTAGGCGGGTTCAGTTTGAAACTTTGTGCAGCCAGTCCAATCATGGAACATCCATATTCTCAGACCAACATAGAACAGCATCGGATGTGTAACAAGGCGCATTGACTTGTTGGAAGTATGGCCGACCATTCCGAGAGTATTGCCACATTGTCGGCAGCACATTATTTTCTAGAATGTCAGAGTACACCTCCGTGTTCAGGGTTCTTATTGCTACAACTAATGGACTAAGACCATGGCACGTACTACACCCCCAGCCCATAACGGAACCTCCGCCGTACATAACTGTTGGCACAACACACTCAGGCAGGCGGCGTTCCCCAGGCTTCCTCCACACCCGGGTACGGCCATCTGATGTGAGGATGGAGCAGCGTGATTTGTCACTCTATTGAACACTCTTTCACTTTTCAACTGTCCAATGACGACACTCCTTGTACCATTGCAGATGGGCTGACGCATCTTCTTTGAGAGAACTCAGCAGGTGTTTGCAGGATGAATTGAAGGAAATACCAGCTGAAGTGTATCAGACATTAGTAGAAATTATGCCAAGGAGAGTATCTGATGTCATTAGGTCCAAAGGAGCCCCACTAAGTATTAGCATATGTTACTACTTGTCATTCTTTCTCAGGTGTTCGATTGCTTTTGGTAGGCTGGCATACAAAGAGGAGCCAAGGAACCTCTAGAAGCCCTCTAGTGACCCCAAAGCAACCCAATGTCTCTTCTCTATACTATATAGAATATACTTATATATATACAAAGAGCCCTCCACCCCGCATATATCCTGTATCTGTGTCCATGGCCGAGTCTGGCAGTTCACCAGCATTTCCAGCGCAACATCATTTACATGAAACGTCCCCTGAAATACACTAAAATAAAGGCATAGCCATAATGAGAGATAAAATTCCTCTCCTTCCCTGCGACTTTCAAGTCAATTCTTTCATTCCTTTGCATTTTTATTACTGAAACCCGCTTGCAAAAAAAGAAGCTTTGATATAAAAGATCAACCAAAAGGTTTAAAAAATATATATTTGTATCATATTTATAATGCAAATCTCAACTTAGCATTTTTTTTTTCGGCTCATTTTACTAGAACCTGTGGAGCTTAGACATAAAAAAGCCCAAATCCCCAAATGACACAGCATGTACCGCAGTTCTGTGGAAGGGAAGGAGATGTGTTTGTGTTTAAAATACCTTTCTTTCTTCACAAGTCAGAAGTTAAAAGGTAAATGTGTTGTTTCGACATACATTACTTGAATAGAAAGTTTAGACTGGATCTCATTAGATTAGCCTACTTTACATCTATTCCCAGGCGGATCGGACAAATTCCTCTTGTCTGATCCCAAAACTCAAACAAAGGAGAAATAAAATAACAATAAGATATCTGCTCAATGCCCAAGTATAGTTATACAGTGGGGGAGGGGAAGGCAGGTAATGTCGTAAGGCCTCTTTAAGAAAAAAACATTTTTGGGTCCAACATTCTATGGCAATTACCACCCCAATTGCAAAAAAAAAAAAGCTTGGAAGCCGTGTGAAATGTAAAAAAAATGTTATGAAAAAAAATGCAATGATTTGGAAATCTCATCGAACCGTATTATATCCACAACAGAACATCAAATGGTGGGAAAAGAGACATTTTTCCATTTTATTTAAGAAATGAACTCATTTTGAAATTGATGGCAGCAACACATTTCTCACAAAAGTTGGTACGAGGTTAACAAAAGGCTCGAAAAGTAAATGGTGCCAATGAAAAACAGGTGAGGGGTCAATTTTCTACAAAGTCACATGACTGTATATTAAAAGAGCATGTTAAAGAGGCAGAGTCTCTCAGAAGCAAAGAGGGTTGGAGGTTCATCAATGCGTGAAAAACTGCATCTAAAAGCTGTGGAGCAATGTCAGAAAAATGTTCCTCAACGTAAAATTGTGAAGACTTGGAATATTTCTCATCTATATACATAATATTGTCAAAAGATCCAGAGAAACTGGAGAAATTCATGTGCACAAGGGACAAGGCTGATGGTCAATATTGGATGCTGGAGATCTACGGGCCCTCAGGCGGCGCTGCATTAAAAACAGGCATGATTCTGTAATGCATGGACTCAGGAATTCTTCCAGAAATCATTGTCTGTGAACATGCAAAGAAGAAGCCAAATATCAACACAATCCAGAAACGCAGATGTGGTCTGGTGAATCAAAATTTTAAATTCTTTTTGGAAACCACATTGTGTCTTACAGACTCAAGAGGAAAGGAACCATCCAGCTTGTTATCAGGGCACAGTCCTGCATCTCTGATGGCATAGGGTGGCATTAGTACCTATAGCATGGGCAGCGCACACATCCTGACAGCCACTACCAATGCTGAGCGGTATATAGAGGTTGTAGGACAACATATCATTCAGGGAAGGTCTTACATATTTCAGCAAGACGATGCTAAACCATATACTGCATCCATCACAACAGCATGGCTTCACAGAAGAGTCTGGGTGGTGAACTGGCCGCCAGCACCGTCCGGACCGATCACCAATAGAAAACATTTGGCACATTATGAAATGAAAAATCCGGCAAACACAACCGAGGACTGATGAGCCACTATGTGTTTATAGCAGTCAGCATTCTAAATTACTATACAAAGCCTCAATACTGATGTAGACCCAACACTACAAACAGGAGGAGCCTTAGGGGGTTATCCAGTTTCGAACTACTGATGGCCGATCAGTAGGATAGGCCATCAATAGATCGGTGGGGGTCTGCCACTCCGGACCTGCTGTTTGATGAGTCAGTATGTTGGCACAGTGAGCTGATTTTCGCAGGAAGCAGACAGCTCCATTCTCACTACAGTGGCCAGGCTTGGTATTTCAAATTCCCAATCACTTCAATTTAAGCTTGACCTGCAATATCAACTCTGGTCACTGCAGTGAGAACGGAGCAGTCTGTTTCCTGCAGAAATTAGCTCATTGCACAAGCACACAGGCCCAGCAAACAGTTGATTGGCAGGGGCTCCTGAAACAGACCCTTGTCAATCTAATATTGATGACCTATCCTGCTGAAAGGCCATGAATAGTTTACAGATGGACAAGTAAATTGGGACCTGACAGTCCAAGATGACCCAACACATCTTTTGTACAACTATCCAAAAAAAAATTCAAATATGGCTGACTTCTGACTGCTTTCCAGTCTCTCATTGGTCATTTAAAATGAGCATTTGCTGTTAGTTTCACCCGATGAATGATAGTTTTGCTTAAATGTTCCATTTTCATCAACTTCAGTCTGCTGATACGGACTCCCATACAATGTAATGTCTCCTACGAGTAGAACATAGTAACATAGAATGTTAGGCTGAAGGGAGACAATGTCCATCTAGTTCAGCCTGTTTCCACCCCCCTTGTTGATCCAGAGGAAGGCAAAAAAAAACAGACAGAAGCCAATTAGCCCATTAGTGGGAAAAATTTCCTTTTCCGACTCCACAATGGCAGTCAGAATAATCCCTGGAGCAACGTTTGAGATCTTCCCTAACTCCAAGATCCGACTCAACAACCCGCTGGTCACCTAATGTCTATATCCTGTAGTATCATAGCGCTCTAGAAAGACATTTAATCCCCTCCTAAACTCCTCTATGGGTTTTGCCATCACCACGTCCTCAGGCAGAGAGTTCCACAGTCCCAGGGCGGACACCCACTGGCGTTTTTTTCTCCACTGTGCTGGGAGAGTAAGGGAAAAGTCTCGCAGCGCAGGGCGAGGAAAAAAAACGGCATCACGCCGGGATATCGCCAGTGTTTTCAATTGGGCCAGCGGCAGCAGCGCTAGCCCCATTGAAAAGAAATGGAGAATGCCGCGGACTTCTGCCACAGCTTCTGACATAGCTAGGATAGTGCTATTCATGAATGAATAGCTAAACACTATCTGTAATTGGCTGAGCGCTCAGCCAATAGCTAAGCACTAGCTGCTATTGGCTGAGCGCTCAGCCAATCAGCACAGCACTTTCAGGAGGTGGGGATTTTTAAATTCCCACCTGCTGAAAGTGCTGGACAGCAGTGACGGGGAACCAGCCGGAGGACGCGTCTGAGCGGCGGAGAGGTGAGTAATTTAAAAAAAAAAAATTTTACCACTTATTGATGATTTTCAGGGAAGGGCTTGTATTTCAAGCCCTTCCCTGAAAATCATACTGCGCGGCTTGGCAAAAAGCAGTGCTTCAAATGGGATCGGCAGCAGCGCAGTGCAGAAAAAAACGCTAGTGGGTATCCGCCCTCACTGCTCTTACAGTAAAAAACCCTTTCTGTGTTGGTGATGAAACCTGCTTTCTTCTAGACGCAGCGGATGCCCTCTTGTTACCGTCGAGGTCCTGGGTATAAACAGATCATGGCAGAGATCCTTGTATTGTGCCCTCATGTATTTATACAGAATTATTTGGTCGCCCCTCAGACGTCTTTTTTCCAGGGTAATTAATCCCAGTTTTGGTGCCTCTCTGGGTAATCCAGTCCTCTCATAAGATTAGCGATAAGGAGCGATGGGACTTTATCCGTAACATATTGAGCAACTAGCAATTTTTAAAATAAATTCTAAACCTTATTTATTGGTAAACGACCGTCTGCCGGAGTCACCTGAACTCATCAGAAAGGAGGAAACTGAGGTCAGGTTGATGAGTTCTCCATCAAATACATATTAACCTAATGTTCATGTTCAATTATTAACAGAGCACACCTGACATTCCACTCCACATATCCATCTATCTATCTATCTATCTATCTATCTATCTATCTATCTATCTATCTATCTATCTATCTATCTGTCTATCTATCTCATATCTATCTATCTATCTATCTATCTATCTATCTATCTATCTATCTATCTATCTGTCTATCTATCCCATATCTATCTATCTATCTATCTATCTATCTATCTATCTATCTATCTATCCATCTATCATCTATCTATCTATCTCATATCTATCTATCTATCTATCTATCTATCTATCTATCTATCTATCTATCACATATCTATCAATCTATCTGTCTATCTCATATCTATCTTATATCTATCTATCTATCATCTATCTATCTCATATCTATCAATCTATCTATCTATCTATCTATCTATCTATCTATCTATCTATCTATCATCTATCTATCTCATATCTATCTATCTATCTATCTATCTATCTATCTATCTATCTATCTATCTATCATTTATCTATCTCATATCTATCTATCTATCTATCCATCTATCTATCTATCTATCCATCCCATATCTATTTATCTCATATCTATCTATCTAATATCTATCTATCTATCTATCTATCTATCTATCTATCTATCTATCTTCTATCTATCTATCTATCTATCTATCTATCTATCTATCTATCTATCTATCTCATATCTATCTATATATCTATCTCATATCTATCTATCTATCTATCTCATATCTATCTATCTCATATCTATCTATCTCATATCTATCTCCTATCTATCTATCTATCTATCTATCTATCTATCTATCTATCTATCTATCTATCTATCTCATATCTATCTATCTTCTATCTATCTCATATCTATCTATCTATCTATCTATCTATCTCCTATCTATCTATCTCATATCTATCTATCTATCTCATATCTATCTATCTCATATCTATCTATCTATCTATCTATCTATCTATCTATCTATCTATCTATCTATCTGCTATCTATCTATCTATCTATCTATCTATCTATCTATCTATCTATCTATCTCATATCTATCTATCTATCTCATATCTATCTATCTCCTATCTATCTCCTATCTATCTCCTATCTATCTATCTATCTATCTATCTATCTATCTATCTATCTATCTATCTATCTATCTATCTCATATCTATCTATCTATCTATCTATCTATCTATCTATCTATCTATCTATCTATCTATCTATCTATCTATCTCATATCTATCTCATATCTATCTATCTATCTCATATCTATCTATCTATCTATCTATCTATCTATCTATCTATCTATCTCATATCTATCTATCTATCTATCTCATATCTATCTATCTATCTATCTATCTATCTATCTATCTATCTATCTATCTATCTATCTATCTATCTATCTATCTCAGTCTATAGTTTTACTTATTATATTTTTTAGTAGTGCAGCAAAAAAAGATTATATACATTTTGTATCGTTGTAATTTTGTTGATCCACTAAATAAAACGATCACGTCCTTTTTGGCCGCAGTGTATGCATCATAAATATAAGACCCCCCCACCACACACACAGTGATGGCGGCATTGTCCTTTTTTTCCTTTTCACTACATTTTTTCAGTACATTATGTGATATATTATATAATATGACTGAAAAAATACAACTCGTCCCACAAGAAACAACCCGCAGAAGGGTGATGTAAGAATAGAAAAGAAAAAAGAGTTACGATTTCTTGAAAATGGCAAAGAAATACGAAAATGCAATTAAAGGGAGGCTGCATTATTAAGGCCTCATGTCCACGGGGAAATTCAGGTATGCACGGATTCTCCATGCAGAATCCCCTAGCGGGTCCCACCTTTTCCCGCAGACAGGAGGCCTGAAAATCCCCTATACTCACCTGTCCGGATGCTGCGGATCTGCCCTCCGTCGCAGCCGGATCTTCTTTCTTCAGTCTGACGGATATGCTCGGCACAGCACAATAACAGCTGCGGATGTGCTGCGGGACCGGGCGACTCGCATAGGCTTCAATGGAACCGCGGGAGCCATCCACGCTGGAGACTCGCACGAAGATGAAGCATGCTGCGGGTGTTTTCCCGCACGTTTTCCCTGCGGCATTTAATTACCTGCGGGCGTCCAATGCATCCCTATGGGTGCTGATCATGCATGTGGGTCACCTGTTTGGATTTGAAAATTCTAATTTGTCCGTGAACATTGGGCCTGAGGGGTTAATTCAATGCATGGTTGTACTATCTGCCTAGACGTGCTTACCTGTTACATGTCTGTGAGTCCTCGGAGCTGGTTACTTATTGGACGGGCAGTTATCTATATGGCTGAGCACAGGTATGTCAGGTGGATTAATGGCATCGGTTCAGGGTTGGGGTCAGTGATCACCGCGGCGTCACCTTGGATGCAGAACGTACGCGGTCCAAACTTCACTCTTTGTTTTCTTGTCTCCACCTACTGCACCTTGATACCTGATGAAGGTAAAACTGCAGATCGTGAAGCGACCGCATGCCAAGGTGCGTGAACATCCATGAAAACCCGTAGCAATGCTTTAGATACGGGCGGCTAGGTAGAGAATCACCCGTACCACTGAGAGAACATCAAAGGGATGAAACAAGAGAACGATCTGCGCAGGGAGGTAGACGGAGCGCCGTGCGCTCAAGATGTTTGCCGCAAGCCTTTTTTTTTCTTCATTAACCAATAATTGCCAATATGCAATTGACATGAAGTACACTAATATTTAACGGAAAAAACAGCCGTAACCATCGCGGAATTTGGATGATTTACTCATTTTCCTCCTTATCTGGTGCAATTAAGGCTCACTAAAAGGTAGAGAATGAAAGCGAATGAAAATTAAATTCAGCTCTGTAATTGCAGGAATAAGTGTAGTTTAAGTGGAGGAATAATCTCAACAAGACGCCGCGCTCGTTTCTCTTTATCTGCTGCAGGCAGAACATCGGAGACGGTTGTGTTACCGAGTGGAGGACGGCGGAGGTCTGTCTTACCTGTATGATTGTGGTGTCTGTGCGGAGGACGTCTTGTGTTACCTGCTGCCCTGCGCAGTGTCGGCCTTAGCTTATATGGCACCCTGAGCAGAAATCTGTGATGCCCACCATCCTAAGGAAAAAAACATCTATATTGCACTGATAGGCAGTCTGCTGTATTCTGCTTATGTGGAAAGCAGCAAGATAGGAGCGTGCCCGCACCAGAAAAGCTCAATGAATACATACTGTACCAGAACCAAGCTCATAACATACATGCAGCACCAGAACAAAGCTCAGTACATAAATACAGCAGCACATCCCAGCTCATAACATAAATACAGCACCAGAACCAAGCTCATAACATAAATACAGCACCAGAACAAAGCTCATAACATAACTACAGAACCAGAACCAAGCTCATAACATGCATACAGCACCAGAACAAAGCTCATAACATACATACAGCACCAGAACAAAGCTCAGTACATAAATACAGCAGCAGATCCCAGCTCATAACCTAAATACAGCACCAAAATTAAGCTCATAACATAAGTACAGCTCCAGGACAAAGCTCATAACATAACTGCAGAACCAGAACCAAGCTCATAACATAAATACAGCAGCAGAACAAAGCTCATAACATAACTGCAGAACCAGAACCAAGCTCATAACCAGAGATGAGCGAACATACTCGGTAAGGGCGATTTCGCAATCGAGCACCGCGATTTTCGAGTACTTTACTACTCAGGGTGAAAAGTACTCGGGTGCGCTGTGGGGCGGGGGTTGCAGAGGGGAGTGGGGGGTAGCAGCGGGGAACAGTACACCCGAGTACCTTTCACCCGAGTAGTGAAGTACTCGAAAATCGCGGTGCTCGATTGCGAAATCGCCCTTACCGAGTACGTTCGCTCATCTCTACTCATAACATAAGTACAGCTCCAGAACAAAGCTCATAACATAACTGCAGAACCAGAACAAAGCTCATAACATAAATACAGCATGGACCAACCTCAGAACATAGATGCCGTACCAGAAGCAAGCTCCTAACACACATACAACGCCAGAACCAAACCTACCTCCCATTATATAAGGCACTAGTCAGGCCTCACATGGAATACTATGCACAGTTCTGGTCACCGGTGCTCAGGAAAGACATTGCAGTGCTGGAGGGGGTTCAAAGAAGGGCAACTAAACTAATACATGGAATGACGGGACTGGAATACCCAGAGAGGCTATCAATATTGGGACTATTTACTCTAGAAAAAAGAAGGTTAAGAGGCAACCAAATAACCATGTATAAGTACATGAGGGGACAACACATGGATCTCTGCCATGATCTGTTTACACCCAGGACCACAAAGGTAACAAGAGGGCATCCGCTACGATTAGAGGAAAGTAGGTTTCATCACCAACATAGAAAGGGGTTCTTTACTGTAAGAGCAGTTAGACTGTGGAACTCTCTACCGGAGGAAGTGGTGATGGCAAAATCCATAGAGGAGTTTAAAAGGGGACTTGATGTCTTTCTGGAGAGGAAGGATATTACAGGATATAAATATTAGGTTAAGTGTCAATCCTGGTATATAGGCAGGTAGGAACTATTAGGGGTTGATCCAGGGAACAGTCTGATTGCCATTAGGGAGTCGGGAAGGAATTTTTCCCCCAAAAGGGCTAATTGGCTTCTGGCCTTGGGGTTTTTTGCCTTCCTCTGGATCAACACAGTAGGATAGACAGGCTGGACTAGATGGACATTGTCTTCATTCGGCCTTACATACTATGTTACTATGTTACAACATACATACAGCACCAGAACTAAGCTCATAACAGGGGGTAGACAAAAAATATGGAAACACCATGCAAAATGCATGGGATTTAATCATTAGCACCGAGCTGCCCTTTTGACCCATGCTTGGCTGGGAGCTTTCCCAGCCAAATTTGTGTTTACTTCACCTCTTACCCTGCTCTGGGTAGTTTTCGGAGCCAGCTGGTAACAGCAGCTGAGTGGCTCAAACCCCTGGCTAATGGAACCTTGTTGCTTGGGCAGATGTTCACGTCTGCCCCGCGGCATCTGTGTCATATTACCTTCACTTATAATCAGTCTCTATATTTCTTATTGAAATATGATTTATAATCCCATGCAACTTAAGTCATGCATTCCGTACAGTGTTTCCGTATTTTTGTCCACTCCCTGTACATTCAGCACCAGAACAAAGCTCAGTACATAAATACAACACAAACCAATCTCAGGATATAGATGCAATACCGTACCGGAAGCAAGCTCATAATATAAATACATCCCTGCAATCAAGGTCAGTATATAAACACAGCACAAGAATCAAGCTCGGTGCATACAAAAAACACAAGAAGCAAGCCTAGAACATATGTACAACACCGGAATCAAGTTCATAAGATTAACACAGTACCAGAACTAAGCTCAGTACATAGATACAGCACCAGAACCAAGCTCATAACATATACAGTAGCAGAACTAAGTGATCGTATTGAGGGAGCACAGATAGGCTGACAGCAGTACCTTGGTACATCAGAGGGGAAGAGGCAGAGCCAGGAGGAGGATGATTCATGTTGTTCCACAAGACATGAGAAAGAAGATCATCTGGCCAGACGGACCTAAGGAGGACAATCACCCTCAGCCTACATCCTCTTGGTGCCCCCCTACAAGTTTCTATCCGGTGTCCTGTCCGACCACACTAATTGCACATTGCTAAGGTCCGCCATGCTTGTGCAGTGCTCTTTCTTGGTGCTCCTCCTCCCATATCTTGTGTTGCCAAACATACCAAACACTGACTAAGCTCCACATGGCCCAAATAACTGCCATCTAGTTATCTAAAAGCAATGCTAAAGCTAACACCGCCACACACTGCAAGACTAAAATACTATACAATGCAATACCCAAGTAGTGGTGGCGCACAAAGTAAATAGTAAATACCGCCAGACGGTGCCCAAATAACCCCAACATGCACGTCCCAAGTTACGGCTACCTACACAGAGTAATCTAATAACATCTAGATGTTGTAGATGTGATAGTTGAGCAGGGACAGCGAGTGGGTCCAGAGCAACTTCAACACCACAGAAGGTTGACCCTGGGCACCCGGCTAATGTGCAGACCTGGGAAGGTTAAGTGCTGTCTCTTCACGGTAGCACTTACCTGGCTCTGGTTCCGGAAGAATGACACACAGCTAAGGCCAGAGTAGGAGCGCAGGCCAGCTTCGACACCCGTATGATAGGGAATGCCAATAAACGGGATGGGGGGAGTAGTAGTACTTATCACTCGTTACCCCACCGTTCCTACACATCGATATTCTATGCGGTGGAGAAATGAACACAGAGACTTGTGTATAGTAACTCGGGTCCCCAGGAATGGTTAGGGCCCGATATAACTTTACTTAAGAATAATAACTTGTTTAACAGGTCATGCAGGTACAATTCACTTTCAGTAGTTACAGGCTACTGCTCGGAGGTAGGGAGGATACACAGGAACAATACGTTCCTACAGTCCACGTTATCTGTACATCACCAGTCCTGGATTGGGAGCACTTCAGGGGAGGAAAGAGAAGGGGGTCACTCCACAGACTCTCTGGAAAACAATTACTGAGGAAGGCTTAGCCAATACACACTCCGCACGGCAGATGTGTTGGTGTCTCAATAAAGTACCTCTGTGCGGTGATCCTAATTACAAGCCTGTGATGTGAACAGGTACCTGTTGTAGAACTTGGATAGTGCGCTCTCTCTCTGGTAGGAACTCACTTCTCTCACATCCACACTCTAAACGCTACAGGATGTCGCTCCTCTTCCTCCATCTTCACCTATATAGAAGCTGAAGGTGCCTCCATGTGGCTCTGTGTTAGCACTCTCTCAGGTAGACGAGATGGATCTCTGAACTCCTTTCCTGCTCTCAGTCTCTCACATTTATAACTTCACTCATGCCACATAACAAGACAAGCTGATACACTATGGACACATTAAAAACGCTTACTGTTGCCCTCATCCACTCCCGGCTCGATTATTGCAACTCGTTGCTGATTGGCCGCCCCGCACCAGACTCTACCCTCTCCAATCCATCCTGAATGCGGCAGCCAGGCTCATCTTCCTGTCCAGCCGCTACTCGGACGCCTCTGCCCTGTGCCAGTCACTGCACTGGCTGCCCGTTAAATACAGAATTCAATTTAAACTCAATGGCTAGCAGGGATTGCAGTCAGTAGGTCAGGGAGCATGCTATCAGGCAGAGTACAGAGGGGTTTGTTTAGGGAATGCGGTATGCCTCCCTGAAGAGGTACGTTTTTAGAGCACGCCTGAAGTTCTGCGAGTCCTGGATTGCCCGGGTAGCCTTTGGTAGTGCGTTCCAGAGGACCGGTGCTGCTCTTGAGAAGTCTTGGAGGCGGGAATGAGAGGTCCGAATTAAAGGGGCGCTCAGTCTGGTTTCGTTAGCAGAGCGGAGAGCCCGGGCTGGGTGATGGATTGAGATGAGGGAGGCGATATAGGGGGGCGCTGCACTGTGGAGGGCTTTGTGGATGAAGGTAGTTTAAATTGAATTCTGTATTTAACAGGCAGCCATAAACCGCCCCTGCAGTCATACTGATCCTGCCGTCACACGGCTGAATGTCTATGTGTATAGCATCCCTCACACTCCACCTCGCCATACCGTGCACATCTCCGCCCCTTTACCTTCTGTATCCCCCCATTACTTGTAGTATGTAAGCTGGTTGGAGCAGGACCCTCACCCCTATTGTCTCCATCAGCTGATTACTATGTAACCGCGGTTCTGTAATGTTTGTACTTTTCTCTTTCTGTATTCCCTGTCTATGTGAGCGCTGCGGAATATGTTGGCGCTATACAAAAAAAAGTTTATTATTATTATTATTATAAATTTACAGGCAGGCAGTGATTTTATTACAGTTAACCTCTCAAGCGCCGCAGCTGTGCAACACACACAGTGGGTATGACAGGACAAGCTTTGCACAGTGCATCTACATAGGACAAACATGTATGACATTTATGGAGGAACCAGGATGGTGTACTGGAACACTACACAACAAGCAATGTCGCCCCCAAAGCTACCCATTCATGGACTTGCACTCTCACCATCTTGATGCATATTTTTCTTGAATGTTCATTTCCAAATACTGTAACACGATGCAAATAATACCTCCATATCCCGCACAGACCATGCATAAGAATCATCGCTATACAATGCACTGTGGGGTTAGGTAGTCTGAATATTGCATCGGCCACCTTAGACAGCTGGAAACAGGACCTGGAAGAGGCGGATCAGAAGGCTGACAGCAGAGAACAATTGCAGGTTGCATCCCCACCACAAGCTTTGTTCTGAAAGTGGAGGCTGTAAATGGGCCCTGGGAGCTGAGAATAGACAGCCTGTATTTTTTCTGAATCAATACGGATGGCACGCGGACCTATTGCATCAGGAATCGATGTGTGTGTAAAAATCACAATCGCGTATTCATGGACCAAAATTGGCAGTTCAAGTCTATGGCGGTATAGAAAAAATTACGCATCAGCATTCGTATTCATTGGGGTTTTTGCACACCCTTTCTGTGCTTGTGACAAAACAGACATCATTTGGGTCTTCTTGTGTTTTTTTTTTTCACGTGTGAAAAACGCAGCGAACACGGATGCAACATGACATAAAAAAGCACAAATGCCCCAAAAACACGTATACAGGCGCACTGAAAATGGTGCATATTGTGAATGAGCCTTTAGGACCCAACTAGCCTGTCTTCTGTTTTATCCATTTTATGTTCTGACTTCATAAGTGTGTCCTGACCGCCGGTCTCCGGACCTGAACTTAGAGCTTCATACGCGTGCAGGATGCTCCGGGTTTGGTTGCAGAGAGTCAGACCAGAACTCACCTCCAAAGTCCCGATGTTAAAAGGATGACACAAAATACAGTGTGGTTGGCCCTTTAAGAGGATTTTCCGGGCAAAAATTATGGATGACCTATTCGCACTTGGGATTCCCGGGGATCATCTAATTGCCCGTCCAGCCGTCAGGCCGAACATGTGTCATAGGGGGCAAGAGCAACACTACAATGGAGGGCTTCACTTCTGTTGAAATCAGCAGTTAATACACTCCCACACCCGTCCCCCATGTCGGAGGCAGAAATGCCGAAAGTGTAATAGCGGCTTCAGCTCACATTGATCTCAATGGAAGGGAAGCCAACTAGGCCACTTCTGGTTCCGTCTGATGTATGTAAGGCCCCCTGTAACTCATCGCCAGGGATCCTGAGGGGTGAGTCCCCAGTGATTAGAAGGGTCATTGGGGTGCTTTTTAACTGTTGACTTCTCCTCTGGATAGTCCATCAGTAGTTGACAGACGGGGATATGCCGCTATCTAGTACAACAGGCTGGACGTCTTCATCAGTGGATAGGTGATGTAGTGGTGGTGCCATTTGAAATCAATGGGGGTGCCGCTATTCCACTTCCTGCCCAGGACAGGATGTCAGTAACAGGAGCAGGAAGTGGAACAATGGGCGCGCCCGTTGATTTCAATAAGAGTAAGGCCGGTGTCCCCACTTTCCCCCCTGTCCACTAATGACAACACTTGGCCAACTGCACTGGACAGCACGCAAGATGATCAGCTGATGGGCGGGAATCCTGAGCAGCGGACCCCCATCCATCAACTACCGAGGACCTAATCAGAGAATAAGTCATTAATTGAAAACATCCTGGACAACTACTGATGACCTTTTTGAGAGGAAAACCCCTTTAAGGGGAATCACTCATTTACTTGATGTAGCTGGTATATCGACCCCCTTCCCCTTTTAACTCCCACCCCCCAAAAAAGTCTCGTACAACCGGTAACTGGTGGAAGTTGAGATTTTCAGGGGAACACAAAGCAGCGAGAGCTTAGTAAAAGTATCTGGTAAGTGTTCTCTGCGGTCTTTTGAAAAAGTGAAACTCGACCCGGGTTTAATAGTGTGTTGTTCGTAGGTTTTCTGCTCTCGCAGCTGTTGGTAAAACAAAACAGATTTAAAGGAATATAAAAGAATATAAAAAGTGAGGAATAAACTGATTTTATTTTGCTTCGCGACGCATTATAATACTTTACTGCGATCGCACACAATACGAGGCGGCTCGAGAGGCCGGCGTTTGCTACACGAAACCAGAAGTATCACATGACCTCCCTGTAATTGTGTGCTGCAGCGCGGTTATAGATCTGGAAGTGGAGTCAGCGAGGGATCATTGTGTTACCTTCTCCATCGCCTCTATTCATTCTGCCGCCATCCTGAAGCTTTAACAATGTTTCCCAGTGACAATTAGAGAGTCAGGATATAATTGTAACTCGCCACTTGACTCTCATACAGGAGATTATTGTCTCGAGTCAATGTGGGGCCCTCAGCCGTCCTCCATCTGCCCATGGTGATGTCATTCATTAGTCCTTAATTTGTTTCAATTAAGGACTAATTTTTTTGTTTTTTCTTCTCCCAGGAAGACTAAGTATAGATGAGAAGATGACAACATACAATACAACTATGTGAAGTTGGAGGACTAAGAGTCATTACTGGACTCCTTACAGATGTTGGGTCTCTATGTTAAGACTACATGGTGGGGCAGCTCCAGCAGGATGGACATAAAGTGTACGGTAGATAGAAAGGAACAGTCTAATTTGTATTTACCGCTTGTTGAATCAATCCAGTGTCCCATAAGAGTCTTGTTATATGGCCCCCTCGGGTGTAGAACCATATAGCAAAGCCATAGCATGAAGTTCTTGAGCACCATCGTCAAAGCCAAACCTTGACTTTCTCCATGACCGGAGATGATGCCACATCCTGTTATATGTGATTGCATTACACTGTATGTACATTGAGATAAGAATATATTATTTGCGTAACATTGGGTTGCTTTAACCATAGGACGAATGGTGCATCTGTAGAATCGAGGTCAAGGGGGTAGGCTTCATAGACTTCATCAGCCCAGCTATGGGAATGAGGTTTTCGATATGTTCAGGAACACCTCTTCTATGTCATAGAGTAGGGTCCCAGAGACCCAGTGCTGCAGTGCAAATACCCAGTTGCAGGCCTTGCCGGTAACTTGGCACCAAGGATTTTGATTCTGCATTGACCAAAGAAAGGACATTGTTCACTTGTGGCTTGATAAATTAATTAAGAAGCATCACAATGAATTGAGAATCTTCTCGGCCGGGGTCAGGAGTGCCACACCATTCGTACCACACTGCCACTGTCTCAGTACTTGGATCAGCTCTCCGGGTAACTTAGGCTGCTTCAGCCAAATTCTGGCAGGGGAGCCGACTACTAGACCATTGGGCCAATTGTCACATCCAAAGCCCTGCAGAAAGCAACACCTGTGACTCTCTGTGTCGTGGGATCTCTCGCTCCTCACACCCTTAAATCTTTCTTTTCTCAGGAATGAGCAGTATTGTGGTACGGTGTCCATCCGAAGGACCCTGGAGGCACTATACATAGAACGTTACCAAATAGAATATGATAAAAGCAGCAGTAGAGCATAGTAGTAACCACCTTACACATCTGCAGCAGACCCTCTGGCAGCGGCAGGTTCCCTGGCAGCAGCGCCAACAGTATACGAGGCTTCAAGATGGGGATACAGTTGAAAAGTATTGAGGAGCTTAAAAAATACTAACAAGTTATTGTGTGCCCCCGCCGCTCGGGTCCTCGTAGTCTCGGGCCGCTCCTGGGTTTAGCAGTCACATACCTCTCTAAACACATGATTGCTGTGGCCAATCTCTGGTCTCAATACCCATTGAGGCCAGGGATTGGCAGTCATGTGCTTAGATGGGCAGGGACCCAGCAGTGAGCGGAGATCACAGCGAAGAGTGCCGCCTGCTGGACTAGGTGAGTACTTCTGGTTTTTTTTGGAAAAAAAAAGTTTGGTGACTGAGGTGGGCGAGGCAGGGGTGGGGCTGCTTTAATACGCCTTTCTATTTCTTGTAGGTACAATGGCACTAGAACTGCTTATCTGCCGCAATAGGCCGTCTGCGCTAAGGAACAGCGAGTTGTGCGTTCGGACACGTTAGTTGGCGCTCTGGCATTGTATTCAGCTGACTGTGCAGCCTCTTGGTCAGAATGATTCCTGACATCCTCCTCCGACCCCTTTTTCCGATGAATTATTTCCGTTCACAGGATCCCCTTCCGCAGGATGTTTTCCTCGATAGCGCCATTATTAGTATACTCTCCACAGCATTACATGAGAACCTCACCCCCGTGGTCGGCAGTGAGCCCCCGGCTAGTCTAGCACCGATGACCGGCCTCATTGGGAGTCTCTCAGATCACAGAATCTTCCCATCTAATGTGGATTCACACTGAAACTGATCCACAGAAAACTTGTCACGTGATTTTATGCTCCGGGGTCACGTGGGGAATGTCCATACAGGGATTTTGCCGATGCCTCTATTAAAGTGGCCAATCAGTGTGTCCGCCCCAGAATGTATCGAATTTGT